>NC_056735.1:230019182-230319182 GCF_019279795.1 Protopterus annectens | reverse complement strand
TCAGAGACTATCCATGTGCAACTAACAGTGGGTAAAACTGCCTTCCAGTTTATAGCCTGCTACAGACCACCCTCCCAAACCCAGGAACCCCACTCGGCCTTCCTGAGAACACTGGAAAATATGAAGGTCTCTCCAAACACCATTATATTGGGTGACTTCAACTACCCAACCATAAACTGGGAGCATTACTCTAGCTCCAACACCCTAGCCCAAAGGTTCCTAGAATTTATAAACTCAAATGCTATGGAACCACTTGTTACCACTCCCACAAGAGGGGAAAACATACTGGACCTGATCATCACCAACATGGGGACTCTATGCTCCAGACCAGAAGTGAATCCCTCACTGGTAAGATCAGACCATAAACTAATCTCACTGGATATTCACATCCCGACCCCACCCCATGCCCAGAAAACCACAGTGAAAAACTTCTCTAAAGCAAATTTCACACTCCTCAAAACCAAGGTGGAATCCTATAAAGCCTCCGGTTCTGTGGATAATACGGCCCAGACCACAAAATCCTTTATAAACGCATTCTATGAACACCTTCAGGAATGCATGGATCATACAATCCCAAATAAAACCAAGACCCAATCCTCCAAAGGCAGATGACCTGTCTGGTGGACTCCAGCCATAAACAAACTATACAATAGAAGGAGGAAGCTACTACATGATAGAGAAAAATCCCAAAAAGGGAAGGCATCTCTGTTCAGTATTGGCAAAAAACTACGGGCACTCATAAAATCGTCTAAGGCCAACTTCGAGAGAAAAATTGCACAGGACACTAAGGGGTAATCACAAGGCTTTCTTTAGTTATGTTAGGAACCTGGGTGGGAATTCCCAGATATGCTCAGAATTAGTCCAAAATGACAAAAAATACACCGATCCCACAGACATTGCCAACATCCTAGCTGACAGGTTCAGCGCAAACTTCTCCAGGCCCTCCCCAACAAAAGGGCTAATATCTATCCCAGCAGAGTGCTGCCCCCCTGACATCTCAGATGCTCAGGTAAGAGCTGCCCCCTCCAAAGCAAGAAACACAGCATCAATGGGACCAGACGGTGTCCTGGGCTGCGTCCTACATGAACTCCAAGAAGAGCTAAACCCAAACCTAAAACTACTGTTCAGTCTCAGCCTTACTACAGGATATGTACCCAAAGAGTGGCGTACAGCAACAGTGGTCCCTCTCCACAAAGGTGGTGCCTCAACGGATCCTGGAAACTATCGCCCCATAAGTCTCACTAGCTTGGTCTGCAAAGCTATGGAAAGAATTATCATGGACCTTATAAATAAAGAAATTGGGGACCTGCAGACACTGGATCCTACCCAGTTCGGCTTTAAGGGCAGATCCTGCCTCTTGAACCTGGTTGATTTCTTTGAAACAGTCACCAAGGCCATTGACAAGGGGAAGGTGGTCCACACAGCCTACCTGGACCTCGCAAAAGCCTTTGATACAATACCTCACTCAGGCATTATAGATAAGCTCACCAGCTTAAATATAAACCCCTATGTCACTAGATGGGTTGCAAACTGGCTCAAGGACAGAACCCACATGGTTAGAATAGCTGGAGCCATGTCAGACTCCAAACCAGTTACAAGTGGCGTCCCACAAGGCTCAGTCCTGGGACCTCTCTTGTTCAGTATATATTTCTCGGAGGTACAGGCCAACATGGAAGGACTGTGGCTGACCAAGTTCGCAGATGACTGCAAACTGGGCGCCATAATAGTCTCCAGCCAACACAAGCATCCTCCAAAAGGGCCTCATAGAAACAGACAACTGGTGCCAGAGCCATGGCCTCAAGCTAAATGCCAAAAAGTGTATAGTCATCCCCTTTGGCAAAAACAAAGTGCCCACAAATTACCACATAGGTGGTAATCCATTAAGTACAGAAGAAGTAATTAGGGACCTGGGGACCCAAGTTGATAGCAATCTCTCATTTGACAACCACGTGGCCAAAGTGGTTAGAAAAACATTTTATATAGCCCACCTAATCATGAAGGGATTCACATCTAGATCAGGGGAGGTCATCGTGCCTCTTTACTCATCCCTCATCAGGCCCATAATTGAGTACAATGCCCCTTTTGGGATGTACCTTACCAGACACCTGCAGCAACTGGAAAGACCCCAAAAGTACCTCACCAAGAGGATCAAGGGGCTCAAACAGATGCCATATGCTGCCCGGTTAAAGAAACTCCGTCTCTACTCAGTGGCATACCGCCTGCTCAGAGGCAATCTGTGCCTGACACATAAAGCCATGTCCAACCCGGAATTAATGGACATGCTGCACCTCAGAAAATCCAAATCCCATCGAGCTACGCACTCGAGGGACTTGAACCTCAGCACTGAAATAAATAGGACATGCTTAAGGGACAGATTCATAACCCAGAGGCTCCCTTCACTCTGGAATAAAATCCCAGTCCAGGTTAGGCAGAGTCCCTCATTGACTCTCTTCAAGAGGAATCTTGAGTGGATGGGAGATCGTAGGTTTACCCCGGGTATCACTTCTGTGTCACTGTTAGACAGAGGCACAGTATACTAACCTTGAAAAAGGGTATAGCAAAATTAATTTAATATGGGTGGCGAAAGCCATACACACTCTGGCTAGGCTTATAAATGCCCTAGGGCAGATAGCCTAGTATGAACCTATGAACCTAATTTCAAAATACTGAAAACTCATTTGACTGAGTTTCATTTCACTGAAAGCTTACAGTGCTAAATTTCAAAAGACTAAACGTTAAACCATAAACAAACATACTCGCAACACTAATAACTACTACTTTCTGGACCTTAAAAACTTACTTACCCTCTTAAAAGAAACCGAACAGTATAAAACCAAACTAAGTGGGGGGCTACGCCCTATACCCCCCAACTATATATACTAACTCCAGGATCTCACACTTCAGTGGAGAAAAGGGCATATACCTTTTACTTGCCTTACAGGCTGCCACTACTGTTGCTGGGAACGCACAAAACATCTGTATTTAGATATTTCCCATTAAAATGCAGAGACATACCCACATTTAAAATACTACAGCACTACTTTCTACTTGACTATCAGTATTCTGACAGTCAGCACTGCAAATTACAGAAATTCTTTATCACCAACAAGTCACAGGTGAATGGAAACCCACACCATGTCTGTGGCTTACAATTCAGTGAAATAAGTTTTCAGTATTTTGAAAATTAGGTGATTTTGTCTTTGTGAAATGAAAGCCAGTTAAATGGGTTTTAGGAGATGTGAAGTAGACCCATATATATATATATATATATATATATATATATATATATATATATATATATGATTACTGCAATAGACGTCTGGTAAATGGATTTTTGTTTGGACTTCAAAGGTTGGCATCTGTGTTGTACTGCATCTGTTTCACTGGCAGTTGTCATGTGAACTGTACAGGAGCAAAGCTGTCATACTTCGTTTAGTAGTGTGTTTTGTTTTTCTTTTTTCTCTTAAAAACTGACTATTGTGGTGGGGGTGGGAGTGCTTTGCACTCTGGAAACCCTCCCCATTGCCCCAGGTCTAATGCTGGGATAAAAGTGGTCACTGCAATCTACCCCTTAAATGCTGATTTACATTGTGGATCTTAAGGGGATCTGGGGGGTGCTATTCTTCTCCTGCCGGGAGTTTTGAATACTTTATATCCTAACTAGTTTCCCCACCCTGCTTTTGGCTATGTGGTGACATTGTGGGGGGGGTGGTGGCAGGAGTGCTATGGGTAGGTGCAACGTCTGACACTGCTATAATGGTGACTCCTATGTAGCCATTTCCCAGCCCACAATGGGCACACCCCCATTCCTCCCTTCTGCTTTGTCAGATGCCCAACCCACTAGTAGAGCATGGGTTGTAGTTAGGGCTTTATCCTTCTTTGCCACTGGAGTGGCATAGAAAATGGTTGTTGGATAAATTCACTTTTTTCATGTGGCTGGAAAACAAGTTATCTGTTTTCATTAATGAGGGAACTTCTGCAAAGATGTTGTGAGGTATGTGAAATGAGCTTGTAAGACTTTTTTAGCACCTATTGAATTTTACTGTCTGTCCTTGGCCTTGTTCAAACATTTATATAACTAGTGTATGAGAAGACTTGAGGCTTTTTAACGTCTTACTATTAGAAAAGTTGCATAAGTAGAAAATAATGGACAAGTCTGAAATTTCAACAACAGTAAGGGGATCCTAGATTGGAACAACCAAGAAGGTTGTGGAAGTTTTCAGTATGGATATTGGGCCAAAAGCAAGGGTAATGCTTTTTTGAGGGGGAGAAGTCTAATCTCAAAAACTTTGCTGGACTGTCCCAGACTTAAGGCAGTTGTGGGTTGTGTATCTCTCTACTTGGATTTGTGGCTAACCGTCACGTCAGACATATGGATTTTGAACAGTAATTTTCAAAGGCTACACCACTTCCTTTCCCTACTTTCTCCCATTGCCAGATGCCCAGCCCCATAAAAACAGTGCAACATGAAAAAGTGGTCTTAAATCTTGTCAGTAAAAAAGGCTATACATGATTTCCCAGACTGTTGAAAATGATCCAGTTATTTCTCCTATTTTTTTTTTTTTTTTTAAGTTCCAGATAAAGGGCATCAGTGGTGCAAAAGAGTTTGTCCATAACTAATCCTGGTGAGCACTGTGCAATCCATCTTTCCTTGTCTCCAAGGAAGCTGGTCATGCTTTTTGGACCTCAAGATGCCCTTCAGTATTTCAGAATTGCCAAGGAGATTTCTACATTTCTGGTTATTGACGGACATTATCCATTCTGGTGTTTGTCACCTCATCCCACTGGTTGTTTATCAAGTACATATCCAAAGTTGCAGTGGACTTAAGGCAACAATGTTTAAAGGTGTTTCTATACCTGGATGACTATCTGATAATCAGCACCAGTTTTATATGGTCTAGTTGTAGCTGGAGTCTCTGTTGAGTCTTTTCTGATCTGCGGGAATAACTGAACACTACAAAGTCTGTTGAAATTTTAGAAGGCACTAGCCTTAATAAGGAATACCTTAGATGCACTGTTCTGAAAGGCACATCTTCCTTCAGACAGGACTTTTGTGTAGACTGTAGTTTCCCAACATTTTAGTCACTGTCACAGCAGCGGCTGTATCATAAGTGGGTCTTATGGCATCTGCAATTTATGTGGTGCCTTGTGAATGGTTCTGTACAAGGGTCTTTTATTGGAATGCAGTGGTCTCTATTAACAGATCCCTTGTTTTATCAGATAAGATTTCCAAGACTTACAGGATTAATTTAGAGTAGCAACTCTATACCCAGAATCTTGTACTGGACAGCCCATTTCAAATTCCCACCCCATAGTAGCCATCACCATTGACACTTCTACCCAAAGGTGGGGGGTTAAGAGCAGACAGTCAAAATTGCATAAAGACAGATGGAGGGTTCTACACATCGGCATTCTGGAGATGAGGGTGGTCCTTTGAACTCTGCAGGTACTCCTGGAGTTTATCCCCAAAAACAGTTGCTATCTACGCAGATAACATGGCAGCAGTTCAGCACTTCAGCAGGTTGGAAAACTTGCTGCTATGCCATATCTTGAGAGGTGATGAGGGTAGGAGACTGGGATGTGTCCAGCAAGACAG
Source organism: Protopterus annectens (assembly GCF_019279795.1). Taxonomy (NCBI): domain Eukaryota; kingdom Metazoa; phylum Chordata; order Ceratodontiformes; family Protopteridae; genus Protopterus; species Protopterus annectens. The sequence continues at coordinate 230,313,586 of NC_056735.1, read as the reverse complement.
ATAGCTAGCCCTGTTCCTGGCGATGCCAGTTCTTATCAGACAAAAAGCCCAGTTACTGATTATGGATGCCTTATGAGTTGGTCACTTAATTTCTGTTGCATGGAATATCTTTTGCCACTGGTGAAGACTGTGATCTGTTTGCATGTTCAGCCAGTACCAAGTGCAGTAACTTCTGTCATCCTTCCATAGGAGGAAGGTCCCAGGGTTGCCGTGTTATAGAAATGACTCCCAATATATTTTTCCTTATTCACAATCAAAAAGCCAAACAAAAGAAGGCCAGGGTCATTCTCCTATCCTGTTCTGACCTTGACAAGTACAGTTCCCTCTGCTGTGGCTTCATCTTCTGGAGCTGCCTCTCTTCTTGACCGTTGGAGACTCGTGTATCTGACTCCTTGCCTTCATGCCATTCATCCAGTTGCATGATTACTGTAGTCTTTGTAATGGTTGAGAGCTTTTCAAGCCAACTGCATGTGATGATCCTCAATTCTGCCTAGATATCCAATACTGTAAAAACGTACAGGAGTATATTTGACTTGGTTTGATATTTGAGCTACTTTCAAAGGGTTAGATCCCTTTCTACTCCAGAGTGATTTTTTTTTATGCAGACCTAAGGTTTCTCTTCTGTAAAGGTCTACATCAGTTGAGCATGCTGTTAAATCTGCTTGTTGAGCATGCTGTTAAATCTGCTTTGAAGTATTACTTCTAAGAATTGCTAAAGTGCAGGTCTTCCTACCTTGCCATCCACAAGGATAGAGTGTTGATGCAAATGAATCATCCTATGTTAAAGGCAGCCAGTGAGGCAGTCCTTCAGTCCATTTATTTTCCTGTATTCTTGCATAACGTTTTAAACAGAGGTGAATATCACAGATCGCATATGTCATAGCCAGCTCAGATTTTGTGGGCAGAAGCAAGTCAGTCAAAAAAGATTCACAACTTTTCATTTTTTCTAGTATTGGGTTCCAGAATTTAAAACAAAAAAAATTACTTTGTCCAAATGGCTCATTGATTGTCCTGTTTTAAGTATGACTGACACTCTGCTGTGGCTACACCACACTCAACTGAAGCAGTGGCTACTACTTCGGCATTTTGTCCAAAATGCATCCTTTTATTACATTTGCATTGTTACACAGGCGTTTCTGAATAGTCTTCAGTCTGTTCAACCACGAATATCAGGTATGCCCCAATGATAACCACCGTTGAATGCAAGTGTGGGTTTGTGTCCTGTTGGTTGAAAAAGATAGGCTTCCTCATACCAGGTGTGAAAGTTAAGTAGTTTATCTGATAAAGTCATTCCTCATTAGCATACCCATTTCCTTTCCATTCCCTTATGGTAAACATGGTCTGTAATGTTGTTGGTGATGTGGCTTTTTAGAGCACCACTTGTGAAATTTGGAGGGGAAGACAGGTTGTTTTAGAAGCCAAACTGACTTCAGAGTCTGCAGTTTCCACCATGTTAGTTGACAGGGATGGCTCTGCTTATCCAAATCACACACCCCCCCCCCCGGCTTAACTTGAAGTGACCAAAACAATGTAATAAACAGTCATATTTTCTCCTCATTGCTGCTGCTAAAGTAGGTTTTAACATTGGTGTTGCATGTGTGCCTTGGATGATTCAGCTTTCTTGCCTGAACAATTTGATTTTAGTATGAAGACCTCTCTATATGGATGTGATTAATATTGTGAAGTACTCTAGAAGGCGTTCAACTTGAAAGCCATGTTTGATAACTTTCAAAAATTATTCTCTTAACTAGGCTGTTATTCCCCCATTCTGCCATTTTCCAAGATTGCTGTGTAAATATTCTACCCAAGGTGTTTTTTTTTTTGCGGTCTTGTATTGCTATGGGAGAAAAAAACTGTTGCCAAGCACACAGTAGAGAACTAGTAACCACAATTGTGTGCAGGGAATCTGCAACCAGGGGAATCCACAGTGAAAATGGAATACTGTGGGGGAGTGCAGAAAGTGATCATGGAGGCTATACTGCTCAGACAAGCTCCACGTGGGTTTACAGAGTGGTCCTAGCAGCAGGGAACTCAGAAAAGCGACTACCTTCTGGATTTAAGTATCTGCTTTTTTTTTACTTGGAATAGCTTCTGTAGCTTACCTTGAACTAGCCTGAACTGTTTTTTTAACTGATTGCTGCATTATTTTAAAATCTGCACTTAGTTACATTTTAGTCGAATTTGATCGAAAGTTTGCTTGTTTGTTTAATTTAACTGTGGAGGCTGCCCACTAAAGTGTGCTACCTGTGTAACTAATTTATCACTGTTTCTGCATTTTCTGTGTGTTTCTAACAAAAAAAATAATCCTTGTTTTCCCACCTTCCTCGACTAGTTTAGACCAGTTTACAGGCATTGCTGTATTGTGGGCTGTGGTGTAGTTCCTGTGTTGTCCATTACCTTACTTGGATAGAAGGAAGTTTCTTTGCTCACCAGTGGGAGTGGGGAGCCTTGAGCAGCCTATCTGTCCCTGTAGGAAGTGACCTCAGCACAAGAAGCTGTAGTAATTGGTTGTTTTGGACCATTTCTAGCTCTTTTGTAGTTCACTGTTTAAAATCCGCGTTTGCACGGCTTTGCGCATAGCGCAGCGCCGGTTAAACTTTTTCTGGCTCCGCCAAGTCTGCTCTTCAAATTTTCCCTTAAGGAAGCTCTACTCTTAGTATAACCAGACTACTTACTATATTATAAGCCTAGCACTTGTTCTCAATACTTCTCTACTAAGTAAGCATTCTCGTACTAAGTAAAGCACTGCATCTACTTACCACCCCTGTGAATACCCACTTCCCTTAAAGGTACAGCACTCCCTTATACTGTTCTAGCATGTCGAGTGGTAAATTACTGGCGTCGTCTCCAATTCAGCTGGTCAATCTGGGTATCTTGAGACAATGCTACAATTGTCTCATGTACACAGACAACCCTCTCCTCCTCCCAACAAACACAAATACATGTGAGATGCAACTATATAGCCAAACTGGAGGCTGAACTCTCTCAACTCAGGGCTGGCATGACCAGACAGGAGGAGGTGGCAACCACACACACAACAATCCCAGTCCCACATAGAACTACCACAACTGCAAACCAAACACATAAAAACACAAAGACATACTCGGAGGCTCTAATAAAAAACTTACCAAAACAACAGAGGCTCCCAAAGCAGACATCCAAAAATCCACCACCTCAAAACAAAACACATGCAACACATACTTCAATAAATCAGTGTGTCGACCAATCGCAGCCCTTAAGGCCAAACACCTTGCCTGATACACTAGTAATAGGTGACTCCATAGTCAGACACACTGATGTCCCACTGACCAGGCTGAACAAGGAGAAGGTGACTGTGAGCTGTCTGTCGGGAGCTAGGATCCGCCACATAACACACGCACTCAGGTCACTCCAAAGCAAGTACAAATATGACTCCGTCATTGTCCATGCTGGTGTGAATGACCTGAGACGTACCTCCCTGGACTACATGAAGAGACCTAGAGGAGCTCTCCGATTATGTAGCCCAGGCTGGTATGACCCTGACCCTGAGCAGCATCTTGCCCTCACCAAGAATGATACCACAATACAAAGACAAGATGATCAGCTTTAACAATTGGCTCAAGTACTGGTGTCATTCTAAGGGGATCCAATGTCTGTCTGCCTGGGATGATATGTTGGACAAGCCACGCTGCTTACAAGGGATGGCTTACACCTGTCACCACTGGGCTTCCGGATATTGGCTAAGGCTCTTGCCACCCCCATAGTGCTTTTTTAGGCAAGGCTCAAAAGACAAACCCACCTCCTTAGAAAACAAAAATGGAAAAAAACTAAGGGTAATGCTGCTCAACGCCAGAAGTCTAAATCTCAAGATGCAGGCACTTGATGCACTCCTCAGCATGGAGAACATAGACGTCTGTGCAGTAACTCAAACCTGGTTCAAGGCTCCTGAGAGCACCCCAGCGCTACCAGGCTATACCTCATATCATGCTTTTCGGCCCCAAAACCCAGGCCGAACCACAAAGGGAGGGGGAGTGTCCATATTCATAAAGGACACCCATACCTCCAGGTTAGTAGCAACACATGAAGCATCAAAGACCATACAGGTGCAACTAACCATAGGCAAAACTGCTATACAACTGGTAGCATGTTACAGACCACCCTCCCAATCTCAAGAACCCCACTCAGCCTTCCTGAAGACATTGGAGGATATGAATGTATCACAAAATACCATCATAGTGGGACACTTCAACTACCCAAACATAGATTGGGTACATTATTCTAGCCCTAATACCCTAGCCCAAAGGTTCCTGGAATTCATAAATTCAAATGCACTGGAACAACTAGTAACCTCTCCCACTAGGGGAGATAATATACTTGACCTGATCATCACAAACATGGGGACAAAATGCTCCACACTGGAAGTATACCCCTCACTAGTGAGATCTGACCACAAACTAATCACCCTGGATATACATATGCCACCTCCACCCCCAGCACAAAAGACCACAGTAAAAAACTTCTCAAAAGCAGACTTCACTCTTCTTAAGACCGAGATGGTATCCTTTAAGCCCACTGTGCCAGTGGATACCACATCCCACAATGCCGAATCCTTCACAAATGCTTTCTATGGACATCTCCAAGAATGCATGGATCATGCAATCCCAAACAAATCCAAGTCCCTCTCCACCAAATGTAAGCGTCCTGTCTGATGGACCTCAGCCATAAACAAATTGTATAACAAAAGAAGGCAGCTACTGCACGTCGGAGCGAAATCCCATGAAGGGAAGACATCTCTGATCAACATTAGCAGAAAACTACGTTCTCTCATAAAAACATCCAAGGCCAACTTTGAGAGAAAAATCGCTAAGGACACTAAAGATAACCACAAAGCCTTCTTCAGCTATGTTAGAAACCTGGGCGGAAACCCTCAAATATGCTCAGAGTTGCTTCACAACAGCAAAAAATACACTGAACCCACAGATATTGCTAACATTCTGGCTGACAGGTTCAGTGCAAATTTCTCCCCTCCTTCACCCCCAAAAGAAGAAATACTTATCCCAGCAGAATGTAATCTCCCTGTCATCTCAGATGTCCAAGTGAGAACCGCCCTAAACAAAGCAAAAAACACAGCATCAATGGGACCTGACGGTATCCCGGTGTGCGTGTTACGTGAACTCCAAGAGGAGCTAAACCCACACATAAAAATGCTATTTAACCTTAGCCTTACTTCAGGATATGTACCTGAACACTGGCGTACAGCAACAGTGGTCCCACTCCACAAGGGGCGTGCCTCTACAGACCCTGGAAACTACCGCCCCATAAGCTTAACTAGCCTGGTCTGCAAAGCTATGGAAAGAATCATTATGGAACTCATAAACAGAGACATAGGGGACCTACAGACACTTGACCCCACCCAGTTCGGCTTTGTAAAGGGCAGATCCTGCCTTTTAAACCTGGTTGACTTTTTCAAAACAGTCACTAGAGCCATTGATGAGGGCAAAGCAGTCCATACAGCATACCTGGACTTAGCTAAGGCCTTCGACACAATACCCCACTCAGGCATCATAGATAAGCTAAACAGCTTAAAAGTAAACCCTTATGTCACTAGATGGGTTGCAAACTGGCTAAAGGACAGAACCCATAAAGTTAAAATCGCTGGAGCAATGTCAGACTCAAAGCCAGTCACAAGTGGTGTCCCACAGGGATCTGTCCTGGGACCCCTCTTGTTCAGCATTTATTTCTCAGATGTTAAAGCAAACATGGGAGGGCTGTGGCTGACAAAGTTCGCAGATGACTGCAAACTAGGCGCCATAGTCGATGCAGCAGCAGACACACACATCCTACAAAAAGGCCTCACTGAAACGGACAACTGGTGCCGTAGTCACGGCCTTAAACTAAATGCCAAAAAATGTATAGTCATCCCTTTTGGAAAAAACAAAGTACCCACAAATTATCACATAGACAGCAACCCACTGAGTATGGAAAAAGTAATCAGAAACCTAGGGACCCAAGTAGACAGCGCCCTCTCATTTGACACCCACGTTGCCAAAGTGGTTAGAAAAACATTCTACCTTGCACACCTCATCATGAAGGGATTCACATCCAGATCCAAGGATGTCATTGTACCCCTATATTCCTCCCTCATCAGACCCATGATTGAGTACAATGTCCCATTTGGTATGTACCTCACCCGGCATTTGCAACAGCTGGAGAGACCACAAAAGTACCTCACCAAAAGGATCAAGGGTCTCCAACATATGTCTTATTCTGCCAGACTAAAGAAACTTCAGCTCTATTCAGTAGCATACCGCCTGCTCAGAGGTGATCTCTGCCTGACGTACAAGGCCATGTCCAATCAGGATCTGATGGACATGCTCCACCTCAAAAAATCCAAATCCATATCCATCAGGACCACGATAGCTAAAGACTTAAACCTCGGCACAAGTATGAATAGGATATGCTGGAGGGATAGATTCATAACCCAGAGGCTTCCCATGCTTTGGAACAGGATCCCAGTTCATATTGGGCAGAGCCCCTCACTGACTCTCTTCAAGAGAAATCTTGAGTGGATGGGAGATTGTAAGTTTACCCCAGGGGTCACATCTGTGTCACTGCTAGACAGGGGCACAGTAAACTAATTCTATTATATAAGGGGACCTTCATTGTGTCACTACTAGACAGAGGCGCAGTATTCTAGATTTATTCTGTACATTTTTGTACCATTTCATGGGGTGGCAAAAGCCACATCACTATGGCTAGGCTTACAAATGCCCCAGGGCAGATAGCCTAGTACTATACTATGAAACTATAAAGTATTACTTCCTGCACTCCCCTGCAGTATTCCATTTTCATTGTGGATTCCTTTGGTTGCAGACAGTCTGTACGTGGTAGTTGTGGTTACTAGTCATGTATTCCTGTTGCCCCTTTTATTGGCATAGTCTGGTACATAGATTTCATAATAGCTCAAAGCCTTTGTGTGCAGTAGACCAGTATAGTAAGTGTTTCATATTAACAGCTTACCTCTTGAATTTACCTAATTTTTCATGTTTGAAGTAACTTCACCTTGTTAACTGTATGGATTGATTTAGGGAAGTGTTTAAAAAAAGAAAGGTGGCTCTTGCACTCCTTTTGATATACATAGGCAGCCGTCTGTTCTTTCACAAATGCTGTAACCACGCAAGCTGTACCAGAGCAACTGACCCCACTTGTATTGTCTGTCTTTTAAAGTAATGCAAACATAACAGATGCCTTCCTTCATCTATATAGTTACTAAATATTGCAAACAAATACAGGTGACAATCTGGGTAAGATTTGGTAAAGCAGTCCCAGAGACTTAATTGTCTACCAGGAGTTATTACTGGCAAAAGTACTTTGGATTTTGCCCATGTCTTATACATTTGCTGTAGATGTTCTGTGTGAATAATTGTACATTTCTAGTAATGTTATATATTTTTATCATTTTGACTTTAGCATCTGTGGAAGGGACTGCATGGTTGAGTTTATCCTCTGTACCACTCAGTTTGGGAATCTTTCTGGAAGTTCCTGACTTCTGGGACAGATTTGAGCCCATGAGTTGATTTCATATGCCATGGCAGCTGAGGCTGACCTATTTTTTCTTTCACACAGTTTAGCTTTTGATCTTTGCTGGCACCGGTAAAAGTTTTTACTATTGCTTGCCCTTTGGATTTATTTTTAGTGGTGAAAATTTTCTGGTATGTGAAGAGTAGAAAGAAGCTGTATATGGAGCAAGTGAGAAGAACCATCTCAACACCTGTGGTATTGATCCATATAGGTGTCAAAATTCATTAGGAGGAATGGCAGGGTTTTTACTGTTCCTGAAGATAGGTTTACGTTGTCCAGTCACCTGGACTTTTCATGTGTTGGGGATTGCCCTGCATTCATGAGGGCTGATCATGTTCAATTCTCATTTTTGAGGAGGGCTTTGAGGCTTGGGAGAAGCATACCCTGTTTTCCACTCTGGGGTGCATCCCATGGTATCGGCAATACTCTTCCATCCACTTGATCATGTGGAGAGCAGCCCTTTGAGCTATCTAGCCATGGAGCTTAGGTAATCAGTGCCAAGTCTGTTTGAGTATTTCCCATCAGCTTGGTTGGAATGATCCCCATGGAGTATTCCAGGGTGGGCACACAGCAGGGTCTAGCTTGATGTTGCTGGTCTTTCACAGTCTACTTTGACTGTGCCATGCCCCTGTTAGCCTGATGACCAGTGCACATCTGTAGTAAACTTTATGCAAGCCAAAGCATAATGAATGTAAAGCATCTACACATTTTTAGGTGCACTATCCTCTCCCTCCCTTGCCTGCTTCTCAGTGATGTTGAATGGAGAGGCTTTTGTGTTTTGAAGCAGATGGAGCTTTGGAGTTCCGGGACTCCTCATGAAATGACACCTGTATTTTCGGAGATTTGGTAACAGTTGAGATCACCTTGCCCTTCTCATACCTTTCTAGACATCTCTTTCTTTGATCCAAACTTTGTTACTGCCATGTTGACAGGTTTGGAGATGCCCTTTTCCTGATGAAGAACATCCCTCCCAAGTAGGACTGTATTTGCAGTAGTTTGGAGTGAAGTTTTGCCCGGTTATCTCTGTGTTGACTTCCAAATAGGTTTGCCAAGATCTTTGAGCTCTGAGGCCATTTTTCATCCTTCCCAGTTGGGAGAAAAGGTTGCTTGAAAGATGGGTAAGTTTAGATGGAGATTGTATTCTATCACTTTGGGACTAAGGACAATTAACCATATGCCTCATCCGTGCAGACTTATTCATCTTGAAGGTGGCTTTAGTTTTGTGCTTGAGGTCTTCCCCAAGTTTGGAATCAGATGACCCAATTCTAAAACCTTGACATGTCATTCTTGTGTCTCCCTTTCTTAAGCTGTGTTTATAGTAAATACTTTAACTAGCATGTCAGACATTATTGTGCTTGTGCTGGGCAGGACCATTTCCTCTAGGGTCAGTCCGAACAATTTCTTGATGCTCTTCTCAGTTGCTTAGTTTTTATATGCGATGTTACTGTTTATACTGTATGCCTTTCCAGATGAATGATGGGCCCCATTCTTGTCAAAGGTTTCCTTCACCTGCCATCAAGGTGCTTTCCAGGACTGGATGGCCCAAAGATGCTGTAAATGCATGGCCAGAAGCTCTGTGGTAACTCCTCCTCTTGAATTTGTTGGCTTACATAAGGGTCCTGGTTATGTCTCATTTATTGTCACCTTACTGGGTAATGGGAGGTATATGTGGAAATGATCTGTTTAACCACACACAGAGCTGTCTGTGAGGGATTGTCAAGGGGGGGGGGGGGCTAGAGCCTTCTCTGTCTTCTATTGGGTCCTTCATGTTGGAATCTGAGGAGCAGACCTGTACAGCTTATTTCCTAGGAGGCAAAGACCCCCACTTCTGGCTTGGTTGCCGTTTTCTGCTACAGCACTCGTGTTTCTGCCTCTCTTTGGTAAGCTGCCTCTGAATTTATAAAGAACTCAAAGGGCACTAGCCTCTCTCCCTGCTTCAGATGAGTTTTGATGGTGGCCACTTCATGCCGTCCAACTGGTATGAGTGGCCTTTTAGGCCTCTGAGAGGATTTTTGATTATGGCCACTGGGATTCAAGTCAAGAAGCAGATTTTTCTGTGCCCTTTTCTGGGGAAATGATGCTAGATTTCACTGCCTAGAATCCCTGAGGTAAGGGTGATCCCACTGGTAATAGATTCCCCTGCGGTTCTGTGTTTAGACTTTTTTGAGCATCACCCAGAGGTTATTCATTCTTGTCAGCTAATATTGCTGTGTTGGTTGTCCTTTTCCCTGTGATGGTGATCATCTGCTTTCTTTGTTTGTAGACAGCCAAAACTTGTATCTCCTGCTTTTCCTCCCTCTGGGTAATTGGACATCAATTTTGCAGGAGTAGCTGCTTAGAATGGCTTCAGGAATTTCTTCCTCATGAAAATGGAGACTGGTTTGAGGCACATGTTCAGTAACTTTCTACCATCTGGGGTGAGTACTTTCTCATTTCCCCATTGGGGAGTGGTGCAGGGAAGTGGAGGATTTGTGATGTTCATCGTGTTACACTGCTGCAGGCATTACACTTGGATTATCCTGCCATCAGGCAGTCCCGCAGTCGGCCTGAGTTCCAAAGTCTTGGTCCGGCGTCGGTTGCTGTCGCTTCTTCCCTGATGTCAGTGAGCCAGGGGTATACAAGATGCATCCAACACCATTTTCTTCAGTCTTTCTTGCCGCGTGGTGCCAGAAGCAGTTCGCAAGTGCCGGTCGGCAGACTCCTGAGATTTTCAAAGTCGAATTTCAGATCCGAAGTCTTCAATAAAGCTAAGTACCCTGTTGGGGAAACTTTTTTCTTGCCTCAGACCGATGTCAGAAAAAGTTAATAATTATATTTCTTGTGGGAAGCAAATACCTCATAAGGACTTCCACTCTTACTGTATTCCATGCCTAGGCCCTGATCACGACGTCACTAGTTGTCGGTTTTGTGCGAGATTTAATAAACACACTATAAAAAGACTTTTTGATTTTGCTTTGCACTACTTTGGCTGAAGGTTCAGTTATATGATGCCGTCTGATCAGCCGACGACCTCAATACCGAAAAAACGCAAAGACAAGGATAAAGACAGGCATCCGAGGTCCAAAACCGATGACGAAACCTCTTCTAGGCCAGTCGCCTGTTCACTGGTTCTCAGTGAGGCGCTTTCGCAGCCCCTGACACCCGCTACCTCAGAGCCACAGGCCACTTCCAACTCCCATGTGGAGACATCTAGGCCTCTGGAAACTCAAGGTATTGGGCCTACGGAAACTAATCCCTCAGATGGGTCCGGAGCCACTGAGCAGGCATCGGCTTCTGAGGGTGTTTTCAGACCTTCACAACTTACCATTAAAACAGCCAAGACAAATGTACCATTAAAGACAAAGAAACAAATACAGCATTCTCCTGGACAGTCCTCCATGCCTAAGAAACAGATGCTTAAAATGGCCGAAGACCTCATCACTCTAATCAGGGGTTCCCATCCCCCTCCTGAGAAAAGGCCTAGGCAGGATACAGACTATGACTCCTCTGATCAGGTTTCCATTTCCTCTGATTCCTCTTCAGACCAGGGATACTCTCTACCCCCCTATGAGGACTCTGATGCTGAAGAATCTATCCCTTCAGCCTCTCCTCCTGAGGATTATTCTTTTGGGGAAACTTTACATACCATGAGGAAGCATTTCCATATGGAAAGCCAGGATTACTCAGAATCCAAGAAAAGGCTCAGGGATTTCCTCAACACGGGCCCCTGGCTGTTCCGCCTGTGCTAGATATTGTGGATGATGTGTTCTCTGAATCCAGTTTATCTCCTGACTCTTTGCCCCCTGCTCCAGCCAAGCCAGATAGTTATTATAGAGTCTCTGACTCTCAAGTTTCTTTACAAAAGCCTTTCTGCTGATCCAGAAACTATTTCTTAGGGTCCAAAAGGGGTTAAGGCTTCCATTGCAAAAAATCCAGTACCCTCTGACAGATTCCAGAGCTTTGGATAGATGGGGGAAGAAAGTATACACTTCTGCAACTTTAGCAGTAAGAGCTTTAAATTGCCAGTTTCACATGCTTAAGTACCAACAATATTTAATGGCTCAGTTAAAACAGAAAATGCTTGCAAGCACAGAAGCTCCTGATTGTAAAGACATGCAGGATTTATTGCATGCAGTTGAACAGGTGGGAAAACACACTCTGCAATGTGGTTTTGATTCTTTAGAGACCTCTTGTAGAGCCGCCGCAGTTACAGGTTCTGTGATTCGAAGACATGCTTGGTTAAAAGAACAAAGTTTACCTGATCATGTTAAGGCAAAGTTATTGGATGCTCCTTTACAGCATGATACTTTGGTGTTAAGGCAGAAGAGGTGTTAAAGAAAATGGAGGATAAAGCTAAATCTATGCAAACAGTCAAGGATTTCTTACAGGTTACAGCCACCTCGGTTTAGCAGAAATTGGCCAACAAAGATTGGGTCCTTTCCAGTGTCAGACAGGCCACAGAGAGGCAGATACAGACGCCGAAGAGGCAGATCTCAACCCCAAGGCTCAGACAGACAACGACAGTGGGGGGCACCTCAACCCCGAAAGGTGGTGAGGACAAGTCTCAACCTTACAGGAAACTGTCACAATGACTTTCCCCTTTGTATACCAAGCACGCCCCTTTTGGAAGCCCCCTTAGGGGGAAAACTTAACACTTTTTTCTCAAAACTGGCAAATAATCACCCAAGACAAATGGGTCCTGAATATTGTGTCTCAAGGTTACAGATCCACTTTCATACTTTACCAAGGCTAAAAGGAATGCCAGACCTGCCACAAAATCAATGGGCAGAGGCACAAAAACAAATTTCAGCCCTCATGGACATGAGAGCTATTCAAAAAGTACCACAACAGGAATATGGACAAGGATTTTACTCAAGACTCTTCCTGGTCCCCAGAAAGGACAAGGCCTGGAGGCCCATACTAGACCTTTCAATTCTGAATACTTACCTGGATATTCCGAAATTCAAAATGTTGACATTACAGCAGCTTCTACCCATGCTGGGCAAGAAGGCTTGGCTTGTTACTCTGGACCTCAGAGGCATACCTGCATGTCCCTATCAGACAAAATTGCAGAAGATACCTCCGATTCAAAGCTGGTACAATGCACTACCAATTCTCTGCACTGCCCTTAGGCTTATCTACTGCTCCCAGGGTCTTCACAAAGTGCCTGGGACCAGTAATTGCATTTTGCAGACAAAAAGGAATTCAAATATATCCATATCTGGACAACTGCCTCATTCAAGCAGAGACAAAGGTCTTTCTTCTACAGCATCTGGCATTTGTAAAAAGGTTGCTAATTTCTCTAGGGTACACAGTAAACAAAAAAGTCAAAACTAGTGCCCTTGCAACAGATTATATTCCTGGGTGCCAGCTTAAAATGGCCCAGATGGCTTACCTCACGCCAGACAAACAAGTTCAACTAACTCAATATTTTCAATTGCTGGCAAGAAAGTCCCATCTCCCTGCAAGAAAAATTCTGCAGGCCCTGGGATTCATGGCATCCTGCATACTACTAATACCATATGCCAGACTGCATATGAGGAAATTACAATGGTACCTGAAAAGTGTTTGGACTCAACACTCTCTCAGTTTAGAAGTAGTAATACCAATGATTCCCTGCCTACAACAGGAGTTTCGATGGTGGGCACAGGCATGTCACCTAAACAAGGGTCGGTCTTTTACCCAACCCACAGCCAGGCAAACTCTAACAACAGATGCTTCGGATTACGCCTGGGGGAGCACACATGGCAGGAAAATGCATTCAGGGCAAGTGGACCAAAGACCAGATGCATCTTCATATCAATCAAAAAGAGATGTTGGCTGTTAAATGCCCTAACAGCTTTCAAGGACCTTGTACATCCAGGACAATTACTACTAAAGACAGACAACACCACAGTAATGTGGTACATAAACAAGCAAGGGGGCACTCATTCTTACCCCCCTATGCAGGCAAGCCATGACCTTGTGGAACACAGCTCTAACATATCAAGTTCACCTGCAAGCACAATTCCTGCCAGGAAAGAAAAATACTCTGGCAGACGATCTAAGCAGAAATGTCATGGACCCTCACGAATGGAAATTGAATCCACAAATCTTCACCATGGTAACGCAAAAGTGGGCATGCCCAGACATAGATCTTTTTGCCTCCCCACTGAATTGCCAACTACAAAAATTCTGCACAAGGACTTATCACAAACAAGCATGGAAAGTGGATGCTCTTCTATTCAGCTGGAAAAACCTAAAAGCTTATGCCTTCCCGCCACTGCCTCTCCTTTCAAAGGTACTCCTAAAAGCCAGATAAGAAAAAACACAGATGATCCTGATTGCTCCAGACTGGCCACGCCAGCACTGGTACCCCATCTTAAGGAACTGGGCTCAAGGCCCACCATGGATTTTGCCTCAAATTCCACACCTTCTGACTCAACAAAACAATCAGATCCTGCACGGTCAGCTCAAAACCCTAAACCTGGCTGCATGGCAGATACATTAGTCAAACAGACAACACCTCTCTCTAAAGCTGTTATGGATTTCATTTTGGAGGCCAGGAGGCCTAGCACCAGGAAAGCTTACTCAGAAAAATGGAAGAGATTCTGCGCCTGGAACCAGGCTCAAAGCCTTGACCCTCTTGTTCCAAACATTCCTCAGATTTTACAATACTTAACTGAGATGCTGGACAGAGGCCTATCCTTCTCATCAATTAAGATCCACACCTCAGCCATTTCAGTACATTACAACACGGATCCTCCTTTATTCTCTCATCCCTTGCTAAAGCAGTACCTCAGAGGGGCTAAAAACATAAGACCACCCCGGAGAGCACCAACACCAACTTGGGACCTCAATTTCATTTTGGAAAAATTGACCCTACCACCTTTTGAGCCAGCCAATACAGCCGATCTAAAATTTTTATCATGGAAAACAGCTCTGCTCCTGGTAGTAACTTCAGCACGAAGAGTCTCAGAGCTACAGGCATTAATGGCAGTGGAACCTTTTATAATTTTTCGTCAGGACAGGGTATCTTTAAGGACAAACCCTACCTTTATGCCAAAGGTGGTATCCAGTGTGGCTGTTAACCAAACCATCCATTTGCCAACTTTTTATCCAAACCCCCAGAATAAAGGGGAGAAACTTCTGCATTCTTTGGACATACACAGGCAGCTACACTTCTACTTGGACAAAACAAAAGCTTTCAGGAAAACTGAACAACTGTTTGTAGCATATGCTGCAGGATCACAGGGCAAGGCCATCTCAAAGCAGACTATATCCAAATGGATAGGACACTATTCGGCACTGCTACACACAGCATGGAAAATCAGTCCCAGATAACATTAGGCCACATTCCAACAGGGCAACAGCCACTTCAACAGTCTTCTCAGAGGAGTACCTACCAAGGAAATTTTGGAGGCTGCAACTTGGAGTTCAGTGCACACCTTTACCAAGAATTACCACCTGCCTCTTTACTCTAAATCCAGAGCAGGATTTGCCACTGCAGTTCTGCAGGGCCTCATAGCTAATCCTAACTCTTTATAGACCAGCCACCCAACCTCAGCTTTGGGATTCTACCCAAGTGTAATGACTGCAGCAGTGTAACACGATGAACATAGTACAGTTTTGTACCTACCATAAATGTAGATGTTCAAGTGTTCACACTGCTGCAGTCCAGGTTACCCTCCCTCCCTCCATCCCCTCTGAATTAGCTGGACTTATCTATACCTTTCTATCCTATACAACCTTTGGGGTGTATTTGCTGCTAACTGAAGGTATTGTTTTTATTCTATATTTTTGATTAGCAATATGTATTGCCTACCTACTTTGGGGCACCTGACATCTGGGACAAGAAAAACTGAAGAAAATGGCATCGGATGCATCTTGTATACCCCTGGTGCACTGACGTCAGGGAAGAAGCGACAGCAACCGACGCCAGACCAAGACTTTGGAACTCAGGCCGACTGCGGGACCGCCTTGACGGCAGGATAATCCAAGTGTAATGACTGCAGCAGTGTGAACACTCGAACATCTACATTTATGGTAGGTACAAAACTGTACTTTTCCTTTGAATCTGCAGACCTGTGGGAACTTCTGTTCTACCACATTGGTCTTGGGTGTCTAATTCAGCTTCTCCCATTTTTGAGCCCAAGCAGCAGTCCATTTTCTAGTTTTGTGGTTAAGTATGATGCCCCATGCCCCTAACAAGGATGCCACTGTGGAAGTTGCAGAATTTGGTGGGTGGAATTCCAATAGTTAAGACTACAGTGAAATGATTTCCTTTATTGTGATGTGCTGTATCCCTCTGGTGTTCTTATGAGAGGAGCGAGGTCACTGTTGGGCTGGACTAGTAATGGTCTTCTGGAGATTAGGCTTTCTTTTGAAGTTCTGTGCTTGTCTGAAGGATCATAACCCTTCCACCATCCTGCTAGAGTAATAGGTTAAAGATGTAGGATGATGTCCTTTTTTAGGGATTCCTGGTCTTACTGTGGTCAATTGTGCTGGTTTTTGTTCTGTATTATTGTGTTTTAACTCCTTTGTGGGTTGACAGATTTAGAATGTTTGCCTTTGTGTGGCGTTCAACCCTTTCCTTGAGTTGGATACGGTTGTGGATCCGTGGGGCAGTTTTTTTGTTTCCTTTGGGTACCTGAGCCAAGCCTACTTTCTACCAGTACCTTTTGATTGTTAGTTGGATTCTGTAGGAAGACTTGGAGGGGGTTACTCTGGTGCCTTCTGCTTACAGCAGTTCTACATGTGGATGAAGCGACAGTTTTTTTTTACTGTCAGTTTCTTTAGGTATCTGAGAAATTTGAGACTTTATTCCATTTATATGGTTAGCATGAAGTCAAAGCATACATCTCTCCCATCTGCTTTTGTGCCATCATTGGTGCCAAAAAAAATCCACTGTCTTGGACTTGATGGCTGTCTCTTCCCAACTGGACATGCTTGCCTTTCAGAGTGGCGTTGAACTTGTGTGATAAGGTTGCATGTCTACCATTGAGCACTTGTCCAGTGATGTAGGAGTTTATCCATAGGTGGTTCCTTCCCTGATTTCTCTGCTGCCACTATGTCCCATTCTCAGGTTTTGAAGGACTTTGTCGTCGTTTCCCCATTAGGAGCAACCTATTCTCTTGTGGTGATCTACAACCCAGCATTATTCTTATTCATTAGACTGAGTGGGAGCTGGGAGAAGTGATGGACCTTCTACTTCCATAAGTGTGATGTTCTGGTAGGCTTCATCAGAAGAGTCGGTCTGCGCTGGTCAAACTGATGGTCTTCCAGTGGTCTTGAAGTAGAGGAGCCTACCTTTACCTCCACCATTTGCCGAGAACTTTTAGAAATTCTGTCACTACTTTTTTTGTCCTGTAGTCCTGGTTAACATATAGTCCATCCCTGTTTGAGTAGCTACTTCCAAGTGTATTTCTTTTCCATTCTTAGCAGCCTTTATCACTGTGGCTGTTTGGATGATGCTTCCTAGGCAACCATTCCATGTACCACCGATTAGGTGTTTTAAAAGTACTCCATCTTCTGGTTCTATATCTAGTCCTGTTTCACTGGCTACTGCTTCTGCAGTACTTTTCCTGCTTGAGATTCAGCCCATCAGCAGGACCCATGAAGGAACTGGCCTCCTATTTAACATGTGCATCAGCTTATCTGCAGAGATGGACCTCTGTGGTGGATTGAGAAAGGCCTTCTTTTTGCCCCCCTGGTGAAGGGTGGTTTTTGCAACTGGGTTTTGCTATTGAATTTACTTGTATCTTGAGGAAGTATGCACTTGGCATCCTCATTGCTAAGTGATAAACATGTCTTCATTGTTTTTGGTTTGCATATTTATAATCATTAGTGGTAAGTGACAAACTGAAAGGCACAAAGGGATGATCTCACTTGTGTGGCTTGCATGGAGTCAAAACATACATCTGTCCCCAAAGGTAGAAATTTCTGGAGAAAAATTCAGAATACTGATTAGTGAAAAGGATGATGGAGGGGCCCTCTTCACAAATCATTCATATGGTTAGAATATGTGTTGCTTATGGCTACCCCATTTGTATTTGTTTTACAACCTGGATTCTAGTAATAGATTACAATCGTGGTGACATCAATGCTTTTATCACAGTAGTAATACTGTAAGTTTTACATTTCCTAACTTTAAAGACTTTTGGTAATGCTGCTTTTATGTAAGCCATGTGACGCTCTATACCAGAGGAGCAACATTTTGACACTGATATTGCCTTTGTAGGGAAGCTGTAATCCATCTACTTTACTGTTTGGTCAGGTGATGAGCATCATTGAGTAGAAACCTGTTTGTTGCTTTCTTCCTTCAAGACTTTACTTTTATTATGAATCTCGCATAACTGTAGTAGAGTGTTAATATTATAAATAGCATCATCCCTAAATGTTCTCATCTTATAGAGAAAGACTAGAATAGCCTTGACAGAAAAGTGGAAAAATTAAATTGGGTAAAAAAAAATAATTGGTAATATGGATGAGGGCATAGTGTGTAGATACCTTTACTGCTAAGAATGTAACCAAATGTAAATATAGCAATTGTTTTGAGACTGCTCAGAACTACTTCATCATCCCCATTTTCTGACAAATGTTGACCACTTTTTTCCTGCCTGGCAGCTTTGTTGTAGTATTTTTCATCCCACAATAATTATTTGCCAGTAGCTTCAGTTCAGATTTTTAAATCTGTGGGTCTACAAAATGCAAATATTGTATCATGTTTGTTTATGTTTATACTTTTTAAGGTGGATTACATACAGACCATTTGTTATTAAAGTGCACAAAAAAATATTGGATGCCTTCCCTTCTTGATAAAGACCAATGTTCTCTATAAATTTGTGTCCTGCTTTTAAGCATTAAATGTCATTTTCACATTCACACATGTAGTGTATACTAGCAGATGCTTGTGCATATGGAGTCCAAGAAATTAGATCATTTGTATGTATGATTGAAAATCTATGTATTGTGAATACTTTTAGAACTTAAGATGTTGAAGCTTCTGTTTTAAAATCTTGTGAATTTCTAATAGATGTGGAATTTTCTGAGACGAATGCACTGACATTTGGCTTGACTGTTGTATAGTAAGTGCTTTCTTTGTCTTGGTACCTTTACACAAATTGTTTAAATTCATTTGACAACAGTGAATACACACATTTTCTGATGTTCTTCATCTCACATTGCTGCAGTCCTTACACTTGGGTAGTCCGCTGTCCTCGGTCGGCCCGAATATCAAAGTATAAGGCTGATGTCGGTCAAGGCGCATTTGACTGACATCAGGACGTCAGGGTACAAATGCGCATGACCGACGTCATATCCTCAGTCTTTTTTGCCGCATGGTCCGATGCAGAAGCAGCATTGCAAGTGCCAGTTGGCGTTCTGAGATTTTTCGTTTTCGTAGTTTCAGACCGAGTCAAAGTTGGCTAAGTACCCCGTTGGGGAATATTTTAGTTTTTTCTTGCCTCAGTGGTTTACCGGATGTCAGAAAAAGTGAATAATTGCATTTCTTGTGGGAAACAGATACCGCATAGAGATTATCATACCTTGTGTATTCCTTGTTTAGGGCCTGAGCACGACGTTGTTGGCTGTCGCTCTTGTGCTAGATTTAATAAACGCACTATAAAGAGAAGGTTGGATTGTGCCAGGTTAGTCTTTGGGAAGCGGTGCAATTATAAAATGCCGTCGGATGCTCCGGCCGCTTCAAGAAACGCAAGGACAAAGCAGTTAAGCCTAGGCTGGAAGAACCGTCTGTACCGGACGCCGGTTCTTTAGAGGTGTCGGTGGAGCTGGTGGTTCCACCGAGATTTCTTTGGGTTCTCAGGAGAGACTTTTTATTGCAGGATGTGGCCTCTCAGGAGGCAGGTCAGGCTGAAGGGGCTTCTCAGGTTACTTTACTCCCTCCCTTCCTAAGGTGGTTAGGCCCTCTCCTTCTGTTGCCAAGGCTTCTCCCAGGGCAGGCCAGGTTTAGCTTCAGTTGGTGTCACCCCTAGTTCTTCAGGAACTGTGCCCAAGAAGCATATGCTTAAAATGGCAGAAGATTTGATTACTTTGATTAGGGTTCTTTGCCCCTCCTGATAAGAGACCTAGGGTGGAGCCTGAGCCAGGAGTTTTGAGCAGGCTTCGGATGTTTGAGTCTTGCTGAAGACTTGCAGGAGTATTCTCCTTATTCTGACTGATGTGGATGATTCTACTCCTTCTGCTTCTCCTCCTGAGGATTTTTCTTTTTCAGAAACTCTTCATTCTATGAGGGAGCATTTTAAGTGGGAAGGCCAGGACTTCTCTGATTCCAGGAAAAGGCTTACCGAATTTTTGTTTTACCCCAGCATAGGCCTTTGGCTATACCTCCTGTTTTAGATGTGGTGGAAGATGTTTTTGCAGAGGCTTCACTTAATCCTGATTCTTTGCCTCCTGCTCCTGTTAAACCTGATAGATATTACAGGGTGCCTGAAGCTCATAAGTATCTTTTTAAGAGTCCTAGGGCAGACCCAGAAACTGTTAGTCAGGGCCCTAAAGGTGTTAAGGCTTCTGTTGTCAAGAATCCGGTTCCTTCAGACAGAGGCCAAAGCTTTGGATAGATGGGGAAAGAAAGTTTATACTTCTTCCACTCTAGCTATGAGGGCTTTGAATTGCCAGTTTCACATGTTAAAATACCAAAACTATCTCCTTTCACAATTGAAGTCTAAGGTTGATGCTCTGGCGGAAGGTATTGATTGTAAAGAGTTGCAAGATTTAGTACATGTTTCTGAACAGGTGGGTAAGCATTCTTTGCAATGTGGTTTTGATGCTGTACAGGCCTCGTCTAGGGTGGCTGCCACTGGGTCAGTTCTTCGCAGGCACGCCTGGCTGAGGGATCAGAATTTATCTGACCATGTTAAAACAAGGATTTTAGATGCTCCTTTACAATCTGATGTGTTGTTTGGTTCTCCTGTTGAGACAGTTTTAAAGAAAATGGAAGACAAGGCTAAGTCTATGCAGACTGTTAAAGATTTTTTGCAGGTTCAGCCTCCAAAGTTTAGTAGAAATTGGCCTCCTAAGGGGTGGATGTATCCTTCTTATGATTCCCAGTCTAGGGGAAGATCTAGACGTGGTAGGGGCAGAGCTCAGGGTTCTTTCAGGCCTCGAACAGGGAGTTCTCCTGCACAGTCTTCAGGTGAGGGCAGGGGTCAGTCCTTTCGTAAACAGACCCAATGACCTACCTTTTCAGCTGCCAGAGCCTTCTCGTCTGGCAGCACCTTTGGGAGGAAGGTTGGCACTTTTCAAAGAAAATTGGAGTTTAATTACCCAAGACAGATGGGTATTGGATATCATACACCATGGTTACAGGTTTTATTTCCATACCTTGCCTCCTTTCAAAGGCATGCCAGATGTTCCTCCTCCACAAAGAATAGAGGCTCACAAGCAAATTTCTCTGTTACTCCAACTAGGGGCCATTCAACCGGTTCCTATGCCAGAAGTGGGCCTAGGATTTTATTCTCGCCTGTTCCTAGTACCAAAGAAAGGGAACACGTGGAGACCAATTATCTGGACATTCCCAAGTTCAAAATGTTGACGCTACAGCAGCTTTTACCTCTGCTGGGCAAAGATCATTGGATGGTAACTTTAGATCTCAAGGAGGCTTATCTTCATGTTCCTATCAGACTGAGTTGCAGGAAGTATCTGCGTTTTCGAGCTGGGACTTCTCATTATCAGTTCTCTGCATTGCCCTTTGGCTTATCTACTGCGCCCAGAGTGTTCACGAAGGTTCTGGCTCCAGTGATAGCTTTCCTCAGGTTAAAAGGAATACAGATTTATCCCTATTTGGACGATTGCCTAATTCTGGCTCAAGGAAGGGACGAGCTTCTTCATCATTTGGATTATGTGATAGCAGTGCTAAGATGCCTGGGGTATTCTGTGAACGAAATAAAGTCCAGTCTAGTACCCTCTCAAGACATGTGCTTTCTGGGTGTGAGACTGAATACAGCATCCCAGATGGCCTTTTTGACCCCGGACAAACAAAAGAATCTTTCCCTTTACTTTCATCAGTTGTTTCATCAGTCCGGGCTGACTGCAAGGACAGTCCTTCAAGCCTTAGGGTTCATGGCATCTTGTATTCTGGTGCTTCCCAATGCCAAACTGCATATGAGGAAGCTACAATGGTATCTCAAAAATATATGGACACAGCACTGCCAGGATTTGGACACTGTCATTCCAATAATACCTTGCATTCAAAAGGAATTTTTGTGGTGGGCTCAGGAATGTCACCTAAACAAGGGACTCTCTGTGACCCGGCCAGAGGCGAGTCAGATTCTAACGACAGATGCCTCAGACAAAGCTTGGGGAGCTCATCTGAATGGAAAGTGGATACAAGACAAGTGGCCTGCCAGACTAAAACATCTACATATCAACTTGAAAGAGATGTTAGCAGTCCAGTTTGCGTTAATAGCTTTCAAGGATTTACTTCTTCCAGGGCAGGTGTTGATTCTAACAGACAACACAACTGTCATGTGGTACATCAACAAGCAAGGCGGAACACATTCTTATCCTCTATGCAGGCAAGCGATGATTTTGTGGGAGACTGCTCTCAGTTTACAGCTAAATCTTCAGGCGAGGTTTCTGCCGGGAGCACAGAACTCCTTAGCAGATGTGTTGAGCAGACAAATTATGGATCCCCACGAGTGGAAATTGGATCCTCATGTATTTCAGAAATTGACAGTGTCATGGGGAACTCCAGACATAGATCTGTTCACTTCCCCACTAAACCACCAGCTGCCAAAGTTTTGCACAAAAAGGTTTCATCCCACAGCTTGGAGAGTGGATGCTCTTTCTTTCAATTGGAGCAATCTTCATGTGTATG
This sequence comes from Protopterus annectens, assembly GCF_019279795.1. Classification (NCBI taxonomy): domain Eukaryota; kingdom Metazoa; phylum Chordata; order Ceratodontiformes; family Protopteridae; genus Protopterus; species Protopterus annectens. The sequence continues at coordinate 230,291,232 of NC_056735.1, read as the reverse complement.
CCTTTCCGCCTCTGCCTCTCCTCCCAAAGGTATTACTAAAGGCCAGACAAGACAAGCCAAGGATGATTTTAATAGCTCCAGATTGGCCTCGACAGCATTGGTACCCATTACTGAGGAGCCTGGTACGGAAGCCTCCATGGCCTTTGCCTACGATTCCACACCTGTTGTCTCAGGAGGACAGTCATTTGCTCAATGTCAAGCTTCACTCTCTGCACCTAACAGCCTGGCATATTCTGTTTTGAACCATAGTGGGCCTCCAATTCCACAACAAGTTTTGAATGTTATTTTGGAAGCTAGAAGGCCTAGTACAAGGAAAGTGTATGCAGACAAATGGAAGAGATTTTTATTTTGGAGTGCAGCAAAGGATTTTGATGTTTCTGAGCCTAATTTAAGTGTGGCTCTTCAATATCTTACTGAGTTACTGGACAAAGGTTTGTCCTTCTCTTCTATTAAGGTTCATGCTGCAGCAATTTCGGCTCACTATGATTGTGACCCACCATTGTTTTCTCATCCTTTGTTCAAGCAATTTCTTAGAGGGGCAAAGAATATAAGACCCCCACGAAGAGCTCCTACTCCTGCTTGGGATCTCAATTTTGTGTTGGAGAAACTCACTCTACAACCTTTTGAGCCTGCAGCTACTGCTGAATTGAAGTTTTTATCATGGAAGACTGCTTTTTTGTTGGCTATTACCTCTGCAAGAAGGGTTTCTGAGTTGCAGGCCCTTATGGCAGTTGAGCCTTTCTTGATTTTCCATAAGGATAGGGTATCTTTACGTACTAATCCTTCCTTTATGCCTAAGGTGGTTTCTAGTGTGGCTTTAAACCAAACTATTCATTTGCCTACCTTTTATGCAAATCCCCAAAATAAAGGGGAAGAGATTTTGCACACTTTAGATGTACATAGGCAGTTGCGTTATTATTTGGACAGAACTAAAGGGTTCAGGCAGTCTCAGCAGTTATTTGTTTCTTTTGCTTTGAGTTCTCAGGGCAAGCCTGTGTCAAAACAAACTATTTCTAAGTGGATTGGGTTTTGCATTGCTTTCTGTTATTCCCATCATGGCAAGGAAGTTCCAGCTGGGATTAGGCCTCATTCCACTAGGGCTACTGCCACTTCAACAGCTTGAGAGGGGTGGCAACTAAGGATATTTTGGAGGCAGCTACTTGGAGTTCAGTGCATACTTTTTCCAGGCATTATCACCTACCACTTTACTCTAAATCCAGGGCTGGTTTTGCCACTGCTGTTTTGCAGGGCATTTTGGCAGCTCCTGCTTCCTTATAATTTGGCCATCCTCCCTTTCCTCTGCTTTGGGATTCTACCCAAGTGTAAGGACTGCAGCAATGTGAGATGAAGAACATAGTACAGTTTTGTACCTACCATAAATGTAGATGTTCGAAGATCCACATTGCTGCAGTCCAATTTACCCTCCCTCCTTCCACTCTGTAGTTAGAGGCGGTTGTGTGGGCTGGGTGGTCAATTGGGTGTATATTGTCTATTGTATATATTGTACATATTTTTAGTGCTAGGATGGTTGGTTTGCTGTTTTTTGGTTTTTGACCTTTATTTTTAGGGTCTTCTGACATCTGGGGCAAGAAAAGACTGAGGATATGACGTCGGTCATGCGCATTTGTACCCTGACGTCCTGATGTCAGTCAAATGCGCCTTGACCGACGTCAGCCTTATACTTTGATATTCGGGCCGACCGAGGACAGCGGACTACCCAAGTGTAAGGACTGCAGCAATGTGGATCTTCGAACATCTACATTTATGGTAGGTACAAAACTGTACTTTTTCTTTAAATATTACTAGTACCTTAACTTCTGTTTAATGTAAAAAAAATTCAGATGCCCAAAGCTTAAGTAAAACAATTAACTAGTTCAAATAAATAGGGTAATAAATCGTCACAAATGTTTCTTTTGTGTGGATATTTGCAGGAGAAACAAGCTGATGCAATAAGATAACTAGATGTAATGTGATCCTATCTCGCCTACATTCTCTACAGATGGGTTCGGCGCCGATCCTCGGCTCCGACTCGGCCGCTATACAATAGAACGCAGTCTCTTATTGGCTGAGTTACCTCATATCCCAGGATGCACCACTACTGCTTCCCCAGATCTCGTTTGCCGCTTCTGAAAGCATAGACGTGGTCTCAGACTTGGCTGAGCTAAGTACCTCTTAGTCAGATTTTTTCTGTCTAGTTTTTCCTAAAACTTACCCAAAAGCTGTTTTAACAGCTACTTATTGTTGTGTGACTGTGTACTTGATTTTTTTTTGTGGTAAATTGTGTTTTTTTTGTGGTACTTAAACGGTCCCGTTTAAGTTAGAGGGGCCTTGCCCTATCCTAGGCGTTTTAGTTAGAGTCTAGGCTGTCTTGTGTAGTTTTTTTGTATTTAGTGTGTTTGTAGTTTAGATATAGCCATGTCAAAGGAACATAGACCATCAGGGTTTAAAAAATGTTCGAAATGTAGTTCTAAAATGTCCATTACAGACTACCATTCTTTGTGTCTACTGTTTGGGCCCAAAGCACCTCCAAGAATCCTGTAGCGTTTGCCACGCTTTTTCCTCTCGCGTCCTCCAAGAGAGGAAAAATAAGTTAATTTTGAAAGGGCTTATTACCCCTTCCTTTGAGGAAGCCCTATCTTCTTCTTCACCTTTGAGGAAGAAAAAGTCTTCGGCTCTGACCAACCCATCGGATCCGGCAGCCAAAAAGTCGCGGCAGGCTTCTCCGTCGGCTCCACGGACTTCGGAGCCGAGGGCGGAACGGTCTGCCTCTGTCTCCAGCCTCGACTCCCCTGGCTTCGGAGTCGAGAGCTCGGGCGTCGAGAGGCGAGTCATCTCCAACGGCTCCACTGCCTTCGGAGCCGATGGGGGTTGCCCGCTCAGACTCTTCCCCTTCGGTGCCGAAGTCCACATCGGCTCCGAGGGAAATTGCAGTGGTAGTGGAATCTCCCTCAGCGCCTATACTTCTCGAACCCATACGGAGCCGGTCCCCCAGTCTTTCGGAGCCGGTGGAGAAGTCGACTCTGACCCGGTCAGTCTCTTCTCGGTCGTCGAGGATGTCCGATTCGGATTTAGACAGGGTGCTTCAAAGGCTTTTTCAGTCTCCGGTCTTTGCAAAGTTGGTCTCGGCTCCAGCCCAGTCGGCTCCGGAGCCGATTTCCCATCCTGTTATCTCGATTCCTCCTCCAACAGCTTTGGCGCCGTTGGAGTCTGTGTTGGTGGAGCCGGTGGAGGTTGTCAGGTCGGTTCCGACCCTAACTCCAACCCCGTCCTTTAGGTCGGTGTTCGGTACGCGGACCTCCTCTGTCGGCCCCGGGGGGGACGCTTCGTGACCGATCCTTTCGGTTCCGAGCCTCCCTCTCGGTGCGTCGGCTGCGGGGGTTCCGACTGCTGTTGTGGCCTCGGGGGTTGAACCATCCCAGGACTCTGGGGGTCCCGCCTTCGAGGCCATGAGGAGTGCCTTGGCCAAATCCTCTGTGGCCACTTCTACCATCTCACCACCACCTTCCCTTGGCATGGAGACTGGCGCCTTTGCAATCCCCCTGTCTCACGACAGCAGAGCCCCTGGGCCTGAGGTTACCCCCATTGGGGGTTCCCTTCTTCCTGGAGGTCCCTCCGAAACGCTTTCGGAGGAACCTCCGAGGAAGAAACAGTGTAAGAGGAAGCACATAGACTCCCCTGATGAGTCTCTCACCTCTGATACCGACCTCGATGATGCGGAAGGGTCCCCCAAGTCGTCCTCGGATGATGTGTCCTTTACGGACATCTTGGAGATCCTTAAGCAACGAGGCGACTGGCAGTCCAAACCCCCTTCTGCTGAGGAGTCGGTTTTCCTCAAGGCCTTCGGGGCTCAGCCCTCCGCCTCCTGGGTGTCTCCGCCCTTCGATGAGCTTCTGGATTTGATCTCTCGAAGGGCGTGGGAACACCTGGATTCTGTTGAACCGGTGCCAGCTCGCCCCAATAAATTCCTTTCAGCTCCCCCGGATAAGGACTTTCGAAAGGCGTGGCTGTAGATGCCATGGTGGTGGCATCTGCCACCCAGCAAGATGTGGCAGAGGCTTCAACGTCCGTCCATCCTCCTAATAAGGAGTCTAGGAGCATGGATCGGTACGGCAAGCATACCCTTTCTTCAGTGGCCTTTACATTAAGGTCTCTGAACTACTTGACGCATTTCACGAGACTGCAGAGGGATCTGGTCAAGGAACTTTCAGATACCCTCTCTGGTAACTTACCTGAGCAGTTGGCCCAGACGGTTAACTCCCAGTTGGCTACCCTGTCCTCATTATCCAACTCGTCCATGAGGCTCATTTCTTATGCAGCCGAGGGAATGAGCAGAGCGGCTGGAACAGGTGTTGCTCTACAGAGACAAGCCTGGCTATGCCTGTGTCACTTTGCGGAGGCCTTTAAGTCCTCCTTTGCCGACGCCCCCTTTGATGGGTCCTCACTGTTTGGACCCAAGGTAAAGGACACATTGACTCGCTGCGAACAGGAGGGTAAGACTTTAACTGCCGTAGGGGCCCGGTTTTCCACTCCCTTCAGACCTTGTCCCAAGGCTCGAAGAGGAGGGAAAATGTGGTTCCGTAAGTCTCAAAAGCCTTACTCGTCACAGCAGAGTGATTCCCCTTCTAGAGGCAGAGGAGGGGGAAATTTTTCAGGGAGACGCCGTCCCAGAGGCGGCGGAGGTCCCCGCAACACTGGAGACCGCGAGTCCTTTCATGGCTCCTCTTCCTTCCAGCATCCCTGAAGGAGTACCCGACTGTGCAGCTCCGGAGCCAGTCGGGGGTTGTTTTTCGAGACACCTAAAGGCCTGGGAAAATATCACTCAGGACCAATGGGTGCTTCGAATCATTGCCAGAGGTTACACCAGTCCCTTTTCTCAACCCCCCCCCCCACCAGTCCAAAGAATCCCGGACCCGCCACCCAGTCAACAGGATTATGCAGCCAGCGAAATATCGAAGCTGCTTCAAAAAGGAGTCATCCAACCTGTCCCCGCAGACCAGGCCGGATCAGGGACTTACTCAAGATTCTTTTTGGTACCAAAAAAGACTGGGGACTTGAGGCCCATTTTGGATCTCAGCAAGTTAAACCGATTTGTGAAAGTCCAAATTCCGGATGGTCACTTTGCAATCCATTCTCCCGCTTTTGGAGAAAGGTGTTTGGATGTGCTCCATAGATCTCAAAGACGCCTACTATCACATTCTGATAGATCAGGCGTCGAGGAGAAACTTACGCTTCAGCCTAGGAGACAGTCATTTCCAGTTCCGAGCACTGCCCTTTGGTCTCACCACAGCCCCCAGGGTGTTCACCAAATGTTTGGCGGTGGTGACTGCTCACCTGAGAAGTCTAGGATTCCAGGTGTTTCCATACCTAGACGACTGGCTCCTAACTGCCACCTCCAGGCATCTACTCTTGGAAACTCTAGCAGCCACTATCACTCTAGGCAACTCCTTAGGAATCACCTTCAATTGGTCAAAATCTGTATTGCTGCCATCTCAGCGTATTCTGTTTATTGGTGCAGAAATAGACTCAAGGCAGATGCGAGTCTATCTTCCTGCGGAAAGGATAGCAACGCTCCAGTTTCAGGTTCAGGCATTACTCCTCAGACGTCGTGCTCCAGCGAGAATGGTCCTGCAGCTGTTGGGTTCCATGGCAGCCACCATTCTTCTGGTCCCCTTGGCAAGGTTGCATATGAGGATACTCCAGTGGCTCCTATCAGTCCAGTGGTCTTATCAAGACCTTCCCCTCAGTCACCACATATTGATCACAGAGACGTGCAAACAGGATCTTCGTTGTTGGCTTCTTTCCTCCAACTTGAATCTAGGGCGACCCTTCATTCCCCCACTCCCCTCTGCCACGTTGACTATGGACGCCTCCCAGACAGGGTGGGGGGGACATTATCTGGACAGGTCGGTCCAAGGCACGTGGCACACCGACGAGAGTCTTCTCCACATCAATATCCTGGAAATGAGGACGGTGCTTTTAGCGTTGCAAGCACTGCACGATCACCTCCCCCAGGGTACGATTGCCATTAAGTCCGACAACATGTCGGTAGTCTGGTACTTAAACAAGCAAGGAGGGACCAGGTCTTACCCCCTTTGCAGAGAGGCCATGAAGGTATGGGATTGGGCGATTGCTACCAAGCGTTTCCTAGTGGCAATGCACATTCCGGGGAAATCCAACGTGATAGCCGACGGACTGAGCAGAACTATTCTCTCCCCTCACGAGTGGTCCTTGAACGACAGAGTGGTAGCGCAGATTTTCACGAGATGGGGAGTTCCTTGTTGCGATCTCTTCGTAAGTCCCCTCAACGCGAAATGCCAGCACTTCTTCACTCTCACCCCAGTTCCGGGGGAGATCCCCAAGGATGCTCTAGTCCACGTTTGGCCCCCCGGTCTGCTATACGCCTTTCCACTGGTTCCCCTTCTCCCCAAGGTGATTCAGAAGGCGATTCGCTTGGGAAGCAAAATGATACTAATCGCCCCATACTGGCCTCGTCAAGTCTGGTTCCCCTTTCTTCACAAATATGCATTGGAGGGTCCCTGGTTCCTGGACCAAGTTCCAGACCTTTTGACGCATCAGTCAGGACAGCTCCATCAGTCCCTCCATTCATTGAAGTTAGCAACTTGGCTACTCCTCTTCCAACCATAGTTAGGAGCCATTCTTAAGCCCCTGAAGTCATGATATTTTGTCTTTGGCCCACAAGAATTCTACTAAAAAGATGTATAGCAATAAATGGAAGAGGTTTGAGAATTCTACTAAAAAGATGTATAGCAATAAATGGAAGAGGTTTGCTATTTGGGCCCAACTCCGAGGATTAGACCCCATGACAGCCTCGGTGTCAGAGGTACCGAAGTTTTCAGCTTCCCTGTTCAACCAAGGTTGCTCGGTGTCTACCATCAAAGTGCAATTGGCTGCTATTTCCAATTTTCATGAGAGCATAGAACCACCTTTAATGAGCAACAAGTTGTGCAAAGCTTTTATTAAAGGAGCTTGGCTTCTACGACCCCCTATATCTCAACCTGCACCACCGTGGGACCTTAACTTGGTGTTAGGTGCATTAACCTCATCTCCCTTTGAGCCGGCAGCAACCTGTGATTTAAAATTTCTTTCTTGGAAGACTGCCCTTCTAGTTGCTATTACATCAGCCATGCGAGTTTCAGAACTTCAAGCCCTATGTGTCAAACCACCATACCTGGTATTTCACAAGGATAGAGTATCTCTTGGACCAAACCCATCCTTTATACCAAAGGTTTGTTCTAACTTTTGTTTACAACAATCACTGGAACTACCGGTCTTTTTCCCTAAGTATTCGAACAGAGCTGAATATACTTTTCACAGCTTGGACGTACACAGACAATTACGTTTCGATTTGGATAGGACACACCAAGCACGAAAATCAGATCAACTGTTTGTGTCCTTTTCGGATAGTAAATTAGGCAAAGCCATCACAAAAGTCACTATTGCCAAGTGGATCAGAGACTGTATCAGTCATATTTATCTCATTTCAAATAAGGAGCTTATAGTTCCAGTGAAAGCTCATTCTACTAGGGCTATGGCCACTTCGGCAGCCTTTCATTCCAAGCTCTCTATTAGTGACATTTGTGCGGCTGTTACGTGGTCTTCTTCACACACCTTTATTTCCCACTACAAATTGGATGTGGCATCTAGGGGTCGAGCTTCCTTCGGTTCCACTGTTCTCAGGAGTGTTTTCCAGTGAGCCAGCCAGGAATTAGGTGCTAGGGACGCTGTCCCATCTGTAGAGAATGTAGGTGAGATAGGATCACATTACATCTTTTAGTTATGTACTTACCATAACTTTAGATGTATGGGATCCATCTCGCCTACATTCCTAATAACCCACCCTCCTTCCCCCTGCCTCGTAGACCAGGAGAGACCGGACGATCCGAAATTGAACTTCTTTCCTCTCTTGAAAGACCTGGGAATGTTATATCAATAGTCTATTTCTGTGTGCATGTGTGCGGACAAACAAGATCTGGGGAAGCGGTAGTGGTGCATCCTGGGATACGAGGTAACTCAGCCAATAAGAGACTGCGTTCTATTGTATAGCGGCCGAGTCGGAGCCGAGGATCAGCTCCGAACCCATCTGTAGAGAATGTAGGCGAGATGGATCCCATACATCTAAAGTTATGGTAAGTACATAACTAAAAGTTTTTTCTCCAGCATTACTCCGGTATCCCTCACTGTCATGTTAAAGGCCTTATCCACTTATTGTAGGATGAGATTTAACAAATTTATAAACTGTAATGGAGTTCTTTCTGTTTTGATATTATTACAAGTACCCTTTCTGATTGGTGTTGTGATTTAATTAATCCTGTCTTCTGATCATAATTTGGTATTTTTCTCAGATGTTGAAGCAGTGCATGCTTGCTGTGCAGTGACACATGCCATTACTCCATGCTTTAAGCATATCAGACCCCTCAGCTCACCAATTCTTTTCTTGCTGCCAGTTGCAAGCTCAGTTATGCATGTTAATGAAAAGTTTCCATAGTAATTGCCTAGATGCAAATCTACACTTCCAGAAATTGCCAAACATTTGGTGTGGATTCAAACAGTCATTGCTTTACATTGAGGAGGAGGAGGATCGAAAGAGCTACCAGTGCCAGCAGTTCATTACTGGAACCAGCACATGTTGAGAGACTGTTGACCTACATCACTGCCAAGGGGATTGTGGTGGTTGAAAGCTCTTCTCAGGGGGGGGGGTCTGTTGCACTCATTCCCAGGTCGCAGCCCCTTAGTATTGATAGGACAAAAGACAAGAACATATACTGGAGCAAAGCCCTGCATTGAGGTAAGTTCATTATAAAAATGGTCTTCCCTGTCCTTGAAGATCCTGAGCTCATCCTTGTATTGCAAGGAATACACTCACATCAGACCTTCATACTGATCAATAAGGAGCTTTGATAAGCATCCCTATTTTCTTTCCTGTTGTAGTCGCCTAACATGATGCTATAGGGCACTTTTTAAGCTTTCCAGATATGTTTCAGGAGTACATGAGGCTGATTATCTAGTAGTCGTTCAAGAATACTTGAAGCTGAGGTCTTTCCATGCCAGAGTTTGCAACTCTTGGCCTTAGACATCCAGCAGATTTGGTTGATGGAAGCTTGTTGCAGGTGCTGAATTGCACATTTAAATGCTGTCTGATTCCTGCACTTTGCCTTGCCTAGGCTTCTTTTATCTGTACTTTCCTTTTGTAGGTGTGTTCCTAAATGATTTACTTCTTGGTAACCATGGGGTATTTCAGCCTCCTCTTTACCCTTGTGAAAGATCATGTGGAGGACCTCTTGTGGACTTAGTGGGGATGTAAGCAACTTCTTCCAAATCTGGCTCATTCGAAGTGTCTGCTGACCCAGAATCCATTATGTGAGACACTGCTTAAGACAGTCTTCCATATTCTGTAACTCCCTCATTTATGGCCCTTCTTTTGGAAAAAAAAAAGTTAAGTTGGTTATGGTACCATTTGTTGAGTTCCTGCTCAACAACCATTTCCACAAAAGGCAAGGCGAAGAATGCATATTACTGGCTTTGGCAAAGTTGGGGGGTAAGCCCCCAATGTAGAGGAGACTTTGCCTTCCTTTTTAACATAACATGGGATGTCCTTCTGTTCTGTTGTAGTATTCCTGACTTAAGGGAGTTGCCTGTCAAGGAGGTGACCCAGTGTCGGCCAGTATACTAAAGTCTTTTGCTACCTAAGGTGCATGGTATGTCTGATGTTAGCTGTCAGCAGATGTTGGCCATAAGAGATTTACGCATGCACCACCCTCAGAACTACTTTGCTGCCAGACAGATCGCCAGCCCTGGACATTGTTCTGCTGTCAGAATCGCTATTCTTTGGTTAAGTGCCCCATTGGGGAAACCTTTGTTTTTTTGCTACCTTTGTTTATCTCTGAGGTTCATGTCTCCCAGAAAAGGGAAGTGTGACTGTGGATGACAGATTCCACATAGACAGTCATACTCAGTGTCTTTTTTGCTTAGACCCTCAGCACAATCACAAGTCCTGTACTATTTGCCAGTCTTTTATGCCGAAAACTCTCAGGAGTCTCTTGTTCTCCTTTGTGATATACCTTGAAAACCAACATATCAAGCTTCTTTAAAAAAAGCGCAATGGATGCCCCTGCGGACCCGACTAAGCCTATAAAATAGAAAGCCAAAGAACAGGCCCGAATCTGAAGTTGCGCCTCTCAAGTCGGACGTCTCTCCCGAAGAGCATGAGAGCTCAGAGACGCATTCCAGCCGAGAATTGGGTCCACAGATTGAGCCTGCTTCACAAGCCATCTTGCCTCCGGACATTTGCATGTCCAAAGAGGCTTCTCAGATATCTGCCACCGATGTCCAGGGGGAGCTGAGGCTTATAGTGTTGGAGGGCCCTAGGGGGATGTCAGATCTGATATTATAGAGTGCATGCCTACATCTGGCCCCCCTCCTTTGTACCACATAGATATGCCTACAAAGAAACAACAAAAAAAAACATATCTGTCCTTCCCCTGATCCACAGAAGGAATGGTTGAATGGTTGAATTTTTCTCAAGGCCTTTATGACCCTTAGATCTCCGTCAGGCTGCACTACTTCCCCTCCACCCAAGCCTTCTTCCCCTAGGAAGAGACCTAGGCCCCATCTTACCTCTGATGAAGACTCCTCTTCTCAGGAGGAGGAATTGGATTATTCCTCCCAAATTCCCTCCCCTTTGGATTATGCCTCCCCTGAAGAGGACTCCAGTAGGACAGATTCCCACATGGATGAGATTTCTTTCAGGGAAACTCTCCAAAATGCAGGACCACCTAAAGTGGGACACCACAGAGATGTCAGCAGTCCAGAATTGCTATTATGACTTCCTCCAGGTTCAGACCCCAGTCCTTCAGCCATCCCTCCTGTAATCCCTGCATTTCTGGAAGCCTTTGCATCCACTTCCACCCACCCAGACTCTCAGCCCCCAGTGCCAATTCCTTTTAAGGCACCTGCTGCAGATCCTTCAGTTACTTCTGTTGCCTCTGATAAGGCCTCCAGGTCCATTCCTTCCTCTCCCCTGCTGCCCTCGGATAAAGATAGCAGACAGTTGGAGGTTGGGAAAGAAAATCTGTACCTCTGCTACCCTGGCTTTTGGAGCTTTAAATTATCAGAGACACGTGACCAAGTACAACTTGGAACTCCTTTCCCAGGTCTCAAAACTGGTATCAGATATGCCTGACTCTGCAAGTAAGGTCCTGGCATCCTCTCTCCTTGCCACCTCCTCTCAGGAAACCAGACATTCTATCAAGTGCACCTATGATGCAGTAGAAGCTTCCTCTAGGGCTGCCACTTCCTCTTCTGCTCTTTGAAGATTTGCGTGGCTAAGGCTTCAGCCTCTACCTGAGGAAATAAAGGCAAAACCGATGGATGTTCCCTTGAATTATACTGCTCTGTTTGGGAAACCTTCTGCAGAGCTCTTCAAATCACTGCATGAAAAAAGCAAAGAGCGTAAGGATCGCAAGCACATTTTAGTATCTCCTGTGCCTAAATTACACAGGAATTATCCTACAAAACAAACTTTCATATGCAGGTAATTCGGAGCACTTCAATTTAGACCCCAAAAAAGGGCAAAGACCCAACAGTTTCCCTCTTCTGTTTCTGTCCCTCATATAACCAGGCAGCCCCTCCCTGATTGAACAGGCTCATCTTTGTGACTTTTGCAACAACCTAATTCCCCTGACCTATCGCCTTTCTCTCTCTCTCTCGCTTCCTTCCTGGGAACTCCTCACTCAGGACTCTTGGGTTTTGTCACTCTCATCTCTTAACACACATAAGAAGGCTGGGGTTTTTGTTTAGATGCTTTAATACATAGAAACACATCAGGATGCAGATAGCAGCATCACAAAATATGAAAAAACTAGTTAACAGACCTTACATACATGCATGTTTACATCTCAACTGCTGACTACAAAATGCCAGTCAGGCTCACACATGCTCAGTTATTTATACACTTGTGCAATCCTTTAGATAGCTTCTTAAAGGTGTATACACGCACATTGATCTACATCCTCCCTCTTAAAAAGATTGCCCTTTATACAAAACAGTATCAGAGATGGACATGTATTAGTATATACATTGGAAACTAAACAGTGTTCATGTCCAAGTTGCTTCGTATCTGCTACAGGGTTTAAAGATTCCTCCATATCGTGTAACATAACAATCTGGACCAAGCTTAGCAACAGGGACAATCTGCGGTGCCCAACTTGTATCAAGAACTTTTGGATTCATTTTAAGAATGGGAATGTCCTCTGGAATTGGAACACTGGACAACTCACTCTGAGATGGTCTTTCTTTCTCACAGGCTATGTGCTGTAGTATAGACTCTGACACTGGTCTCCAGTGCTTCAGATTCCACCTAAAAATTGCTCCTCCTGATTCCACAATGTATGATTTCTGCTCTGGACCAATATTCTTCACAACACCAATCCAATCATAACCTTTGGACCCTTGCATCCTTACCACTTCTCCCTCTTGTAATGGATTGAGCAGTTTGCTGGTTTTTATTGTAATATGACTTCTGGGTTAAGCTCTTCAACAGATTGGCTTTCACTGTTGTGTTGTTCTTGACACATGGAACTAACTATTGACTACTGATTTGGTAATGTGGTACTGGTTTGTCTCGACAGAAGTCCCTGAGCAGGTGAACCAAGATGTTTATCACGAGGAATATTTCTGAGATTCAAGAGATTCAGGAAACATCACTGTTCTCATTTTGACAGCTCTAGTAATTGCTTTGCATTTTGAATTGTGTGTTCTGCCAAACCATTTGATTGCAGGTACTCTGGACTACTTGTGACATGAGTAAAGTCCCATTCTTCAGCAAATCAACTGTTTGCTTGTAAACTGTGTGGAGTACCATGGACTTCAAAATAACATTTCATCTTACTACTGGATGCTACGTAGGGAAGTAGGTCAATCTTGAACCAATTGGAGTAAGTCTAACACCAAATGTTGACCATTCCACTCTAAAATGTCTGTAGCTACTGTCGACCAAGGTATTTCTGGAATTTGATTAAGCTGAAGTGGTTCCTTCAGTTGATGTGGCTTTGTACTATTACACACTGAACAAGATAAGTGCTCTCTCAATGTCTTGTGACATAGAAGGCCAAAATACTAGGTCTCTTGCCCTTCATTTGGTAGAGTCAAATCCTGGGTGACCATGATGCAAAATAGTAATGTACTCTGGTTGCAAGGACTTTAGAACAATCACTTTCGGACTTTCATAATAGCTTCGTCTTTCATCTCTGTATGGAAAATAAGGTTGCACCTCTTGAGGTAAACTGGATTGCTTTGATGGCCATCCATGATTGCTAAAGTGGTTTGTAAAACTGGATCTGTGGCTATGTGTTTTCTCAGCTCAAGACATGTGGAAGAAAAATTTCTCACTTCCATGACTTCAAAATGAAGGTTCTCATTCTCATGCTCTTCTGTGGTATTTCTGAGTGATCTGGATAATGTATCAACAAGGTAAAGAAGTTTGCTTTTCTTGTGTACAAGATTGAAATTGTACTTTTGTAATCTCAGCATCATATGTTGCAGTCTGGCTGGAGCTGACTGCATAGGCTTTCTCAAGATAGTGACTAAAGGTTGGTGGCCTGTTTCAATCTGGATAGGTCTACCATAAACAGTCATGGAACTTTGAACATGCAAACACAATTGCCAAAAGGTCTTTCTTGATCTGGGCATACTGCATCTCAGTTTGGTTAAGAGTTCTTGATGCATAAGCAACAGGTTGATCCTCTTGTAGAGTGACATTACCTAAACCAAATTCTGAAGCATCACAGGGAAGTGTTACTGGCTTATGAGCATCATAGTATCTGAGTGTCCATGCACTAGCAGTTAACTGTTTCAGGACTTCAAGTGCTCTTTGGTGTTGCTCTAACCAAGACCAGGATGCATCTTTATATGTCAGCTCTGTGAGTGGTGCTGGTAGTTGGCTCAAGCCTGGAATGAGCTTGCCTGAGCAGTTGACCATGCCAAGAAAAAATTGCAGGGCTTGAACTTTGTCTGGTGCTGGCATCTCAAAATGTCTGTTTTGTTTTGAAGGGTGTGGTCATAGGCCTGAACTCTTAAATAAACGAACAACATAAGTAAATTCTTGTACCTTGAACTTGCATTTCTGTGCATTGAGCAAATTAACTTGATGTGCCCTTTCTGGAACTTCTTTGAGGATTCTATCATGTTCGGCTTCATCACGACGACCTACCAGTATGTCTACTATAATAACACAGGATACCCAGAAAAAATTTTGCTCCATTGCACGTTGAAAGACTTCACCTGCAGAATTTATCCCAAATGCCATTCTTAAAAATCTGTACCTGCCAAATAGAGTACTGAATGTAGTGAGTAATGATTTTTTTGTCAAGCTGAATTTGCCAAAATGAACTCTCTGCATCTAAGATAGAAAAAATAGTGGCATTTGGCATTAAGGCTGCAACTTCCTAGACTGTGTGTATTGGATTATGAAATATTTTTAGTGCTTTGTTCAAATCTCATGTATCAATACATATTCTGATGTCTGAGCTTTTCTTTTGAGCTACCACCATGGAAGATACACACTCAGATGGAGTTTCAACTGGACACCCTGTCGCACCATTTTATCTAACTCTGCCTTAACTCTGTCCTGCCCCGGCTATTGGAACTTTATGTGCTGGCCTGATAATTGGACTGACCTCTTGATCTAACGTCATGGAGTGCACAGCTGGAAGTTTGCTAGTTTGTCTTTGAAAAGATCTGCATAGGTAGAAAAAATGTACTGGGTAAAATTAGAGTAGTGGTCTTAGCACTGAGCCTTCAGTTTGAATTTCTTCACCTCCATAAGCAACGAGCTTTGCACACCTTGCCAAGTTAAGCCTTTCACCTTTACATACTCTGGCAAATGTTTCTGCCGACATAAAATTGCACTTGGAACCTGTATCAGCTGAGTTCTATGGGTTTGCCATTTATCTGAACAGTAAAAAAATACTTCATTCTTTGCCCTTAAATCTACTGCACTGACCATTTCATAAAGTACTGGCACACCAACATATAGAGTAGGCTTTCCACTGTTTAACTGATCAACTCGTTTCTCAAAATGTTCCCTTTTACTAAAAAAAAGTGGGCCTTTTGATTTACAAATCTTTTGAAATTATTCTGTTGCATTTGTGGCATTATTGACCAAAAGCTAAAAATGTTTCTCTTTTAGATTCATGATTACCTCTGCAATTTTGACAGTTGTCAATGAAACTAGGTTTGGGCCCATGCTTTGTTTGCTGACTCACGTTTGCTTCATTGAGACTGTGTGACTTTTGAATTTGCTGGAAAGTTTTGGGGTTTACCAGTGAGTGCTGTAGGGGTTACAGCTGCCATGTGCTTGGGCACATTTCTTTTAATAATGTGCTGCATACTATCAATATGAGCTTCATCACGTGCTGCTCTCGTTTGTAAGCATGTTTGTGTGCTTTTCTGTGAGCTCATATATGTGACGAGTCTTAATGGCCTTATTCAAAGTTTAAATCACTGTCGTAAAACAAAATCTTTCTCACATCTTTTATACCACACACAAGTTTGTTCTTTATCAAGTCATCCCTTAAATCACCAGATCTGCACATTTTAGCTTTATTTCTCAGGTCAGTTAAATATGTTGCAAAAGTTTCACCAAGTTTTTGATCCCTTGTATAAATTAAGTGCCTTTTCATTGTAACATTTATGTGGAGGTTGCAAATTTCTCTAAATTTCTGTGTTAAACACACTGGATCCTCCCTTGACTCAGCCTGTATAACAATATGACTGTTTCTTCTTCTCTAGTATAGATAGCAGGTGCATACACAAATGAGTATTCCCTTTCTATGGCTTCTGACCTAGCTAAATTAAGCAGAATAAATGCCTTTGTACGGTCATCTGTATCAGAACCTGTATGAAAATGTACTCTTGCTCAAACATCTGCAGTTATCAGCAATATTAGTTTCAAACACAATTGCACTAGGTTTTTGAAATACATTTGCCATGCCCACGAAGTATACAGAACAGTGAAAATATGTCCCTTGTAATTATGTATGAACAGTCTTGTGAGCTTGTAGCAACATTTAGATGCACGATAAACTCTTCAAAGTACTGTGCTTGGTGAAATATGCTCTGTAATGGCTGTACTTTGTGAAATATGCCCTGCAATGGCTGTGCTTTGCGAAATATGCCTTGTAATGGTCGTACTTCATGAAATAGCTTTACTGTAACTGCACAAACATGCAAACACTTTATACACTTCTGATAACTTTGCTTAATATGAAATATATATGCTTTGCGAAAATGCAGTTTCCCATTTTATTCGTTTGATGCAATTCCGACTTTATTTCAAACATTTTCTGTAGTAACTTGAATAATTTCTATCAATATACATATCTGCTTATGGAAAAATCATTTTGAGCATTCTCTATGCCTCGTTTCATATATGAAAATAAGTAGTGCTGAGCAAGTTTTAATACCCGAAATTTGTTTCTGACCTGTTTTGTGAAGTTTTGCACATTTTGGAATGATCCATTCTTCCTCCAGCTCTTAACAAGTACCTAAAGTCATTTTTACCCAAGCTGCCTTTGACTTCATGCCCCTTGGATATGACGGTTCTGAGTCTTTGTCCTTTAGACTTGCCATTTTATACCATGTCCTTTTAGATATACCTGCTCTGACACCATGTCACTAGTGTGTCCTCTAATACATAGAACAAGAAGGCTGGAGTTTTCATTTAGATGTTTTAATACATAGAAATTCATCGAGATGGATAGCAGCATCATAAGTACAAATGAACTAGTTAACACAGACCTTACATACATATATGCTTACATCTGAACTGCTTACTACAAAATGGCAGTCAGGCTCACGTGTGCAAGCCCTTGGATAACTTCTTAAAGGTGTATATACCCACATTGATCTACAGTTAAGTATTATAAAAAGGGGGTACTTCATGGTTTGGCATAAAGTGCCTGCCTCCAGGGAAATTCTCCTACCACCAAAAGATTAGCTCCCCCTTTTCCTGCCAGTTCTACTAGAGCTTCTACGGCAGGGCACCAAAGAACCTGTTCCCCCTGGGGAAGAGGGAAGGGGCTTTTACTCCCATCTTTTCCTAGTTCCCAGGAAGGAAGGACCTTTGTGACCAATCCTAGATCTCTCCTACCTCAACAATTTCCTCAATGTTCTCCTCCTTCAATATTTTAATCCTACGAACACCGTTTCCTCTTGTCCTTCCTCAGGCATTTCTAGCTTCAATAGATATCAAGGATGCCTACCTCCATCCCAGTTCACCACATACAGGAGATTCCTACGATTTTCTGTGGGATCCTCGCATTATCGGTTCACAGCTTTGTCTTTTGCAGAGACTACAGCTCTGAGACTCTCACAAAATGTCTAGCCCCAGTAGTAGCAGTTTGCAGCCCGAGATCTCATATTTCTGAGCTGTAGATTCCAAACCCTGAGTATGACAGTGTCTCTCACACCTTCCAAGGCTCAGGAGATCTCACTAATCTTTGAAGAGACAATCCACCTAAGTAAGATTTCTGCCAGACATTTCCTCAGGATCTTGGGCCTAATGGCTTCCACCATCTCAGTGCTTCCTCTGGCAATGCTTCACATGAGGAAACTTCAATGGTTCCTCAAATCAGTATGGTCTTAGCATACTCACCATCTAGAACACCTAATTCCACTCCTCCCATGTCTTAAGCAAGAGCTCCAGTTGTGGAGATCTCAACTCTCTCCAAACCCAGGTCTTCCCATTCACTCTTTACCACCTACTCAGACCTCATTTACAGATGCTTTGGATATGGGCTGGGGGGTGATCTTAGACCTCCACATGGCCCAAGGGCAGTGGTCTCCCTCCCAAATGAAGGAACATACAAATGTGAGAGAAATGAAGACACTAATTTTAGCCTTCCAAACCTTCAAATCACTGATCAGACCAGGGAGGTTACGTGTGCACACCAACAATATGACAGTCTTGTGGTATGTAAACAAGCATGGAGGTAGAAGATTCCATCTCCTGTGTAGACTAGCCATGCAGGTATGCGATCTAGCTTATCTAGATATGTTTCTCCAAGCAATGTCCCTCTCCTCCATCCAGAATGCAGTGGCGGAAACACTAAGCAGTTCCAGGACATGAGCCCATGAATGGATGCTTCACAGGGATGTGGTGTTAGACATTGTCTACCAGTGGAGTATTCCAGAGAGAGAGATTTGTTTGCCTCCGCCATGAACAAGCTTCCTCAGTTTTGTGCCAGAAAGTACCATCTTCAGGCATGGAGAGTAGACGTACTTTCAATACCATGGAGGGAGATAATTCCTATATGCATTCCCTCTGCTTACACTTATCCCAAAGTCCTGTTGAAAGTCCAACAGAAAAGTTCATCTTGCTGGTGACTCCCTATTGGCCAAGACAGTATTGGATGTTCTTCGTGTTTCACTGTTGCAGTCATTACATTTGGGTTATCTGCTTGCAGGTAGCCCTCAGTCGGCCTGATTAGCAAAGTCTTGGGTCCTGTGCCTGTTGCTAACCCTTCTTCCATGACGTCAGGTCGTCAGGGGTATAAAACATGCAGCCGATACCATTACATTAGTCTTTCTTGCCATCTGGTGCCTGAAACAGAAGCAGTTTGTAAGTGCCGGTCTGCTGACTCCTGAAATTTTCGTTTTCAAGTTTCAGAACCGAAGTCTTCAACTAATTGGCGAAACTTTTTCTTGCTCCTTACCAATGTCAGTAAAAGTTAATAATTGCTTTACTTGTGGAAAGCAAATACCTCATAAAGATTTTCATTTGTACTGTATTCCTTGCCTAGGCCATGACCACGACGTACCTTGCTGTCGGTTTTGTGCTTTATTTAATCAGCGCACTATCCATAGTCTGTATACTTTCGCTTCTAAATATTTCGGTTCTCTGTTTAATTATCCAGAAATGTCATCAGTTAGCCATCCGACTACAGGGATTCCGAAAAAAATGCAAAGATAAAGACAGACACAGGCTGCTGAGGTCCAAAACTGCCGACAATGCTTCTAAGCCAGATGCCAGTTCGCCAGTACTCAGCGAGGTGCTTTCGCAGCCCCTGATACCCGCTACTTCTGATTCATAGGCCTTTACTGAGACGCATTCGGAGTCCGGTATGCTGTGAAATCTTTAACTATGGAACCCGTGGATGTTTCTACCTTGGATGGGTCCGGAGCTGCTGTGCAGGCACCGGCATCTGAGGGTGTGTTCAGGCCTACAGACTTGCATGTTAAACCGACGCCTACTTCTTTACTTGGGCCTAAATCTCGATCCATGTCTAAGAAAAACTACGCTCAGGCCTCTAAGCCTAAAAAACAAATAAGAATGGCTGAAGATCTAATAAGTCTAATCAGGGATAGCCAACCCCCCCCCCCCTTTCTAAGAGGCCCAGGACTGAAGTTGATTATGAATCTTCTGATCAGGATTCTATTTTTTCTGACTCTTCTGATGATCTGGATTTGCCCTTACCTACTTATGAGGATTCTGATGCAGAGGACTCTATTCCTTCTGCTTCCCCTCCTGAGGATTTTTATTTTGGGGAAACCTTACATACTCTAAGGGAGCATTTCCACTGGAAAAGCCAGGATTTTTGTGATTCAAAAAAGAGGCTTAGAGATTTCCTTCTCCTACCTCAGCATAGGCTTTTAGCTATTCCTCCTGTACTAGACATTGTTGATGATGCTTTCTCGGAATCTAGTTTGGTCCCTGATTCCCTGCCTCCTGCTCCCAGAAAACCTGACGGATACTACAGGGTCCCTGAGTCCCACAAGTTCCTTTTCAAAAATCCTTTTTGCAGATCCAAAGACTATTTCACAGGGGCCCAAGGGCATTAAGGCTTCTACTGCTAAAAATCCTACCCCTTCTGATAGACTCCAGGGCTCTAGATAGATGGGGTAAGAAGGTTTACACTTCTACAACCTTGGCCATTAGGACTTTAAACTGCCAGTTTCATATGTTAAAATATCAGCAACATGTTATTGGACTGCTTAAACAGAAAATGATGTTGATTCCTGACAAGAATTAAAGGATTTAATGCATTCTGATGAACAAGTTGGAAAATATACTTTGCAATGTGGTTTTGATTCATTAGAGGCCTCTTGCAGGGCTGCTGTTACTGTAATCAGAAGGCATGCTTGGCTTAAGGAGCAATCTTTGCCTGATCATGTTAAAGCTAAATTGTTGGATGCTCCTTTAAATCAGGACTACCTGTTTGGCAACAAGGCTGAGGGAGTTCTTAAAAAGATGGAAGATAAAGCTCAATCTATGCAAACTGTTAAAGATTTTTTACAAGTTCAGCCTCCTAGATTTAGTAGGCATTGGTCCTTTCCAGCCCCTTCCAGGTCTTCTCAAGCCAAACCCAGACACAGTAAAAACCCCAGGTTTCAGTCCCAGGGAACTCACAGAACTAAGCAGTGGGGGCCTCCACTTCCAAATCTGGGAATAATAAGACTCCCCACTATGGTAAACTGTCTCAATGACTTCCTTTTAAAATTTCCAACCACTTATCAACTGACTGCCCCTTTGGGGGGAAAGATTGCTCTTCATGCAAAGAATTGGGAACTCATTACCCAGGACAAATGGGTTTTAAATATAGTCACCCAGGGATACAGATTTCACTTCCACACGTTGCCACACATTGCCATCACCAAGTGGGTGGCTGGACCTACCCCCAAATCAGTGGGCAGAGGCCCAAAAAACAAGTGCTTTCTCTCTTAAGCATGGGGGCTATTCAACCGGTACCAGAAGAGGAAAAGGGACAAGGTTTCTACTCGAGACTTTTCCTGGTACCCAGAAAAGACAATTCATGGCATCCTATCCTGGACCTGTCTACTCTAAACACCTTTCTGGAGATTCCAAAATTCAAGATGCTGACTCCTCAGTTACTTCCTATCCAGGCAAAGATGCCTGGTTGGCAACACTAGATTTAAAAGAAGCATACCTGCACATCCCAATCGGGGAATCTTGCAGAAGATACCTACGCTTCAAAGCAGGCTACACACACTATCAGTTCTCTGCACTGCCTTTTGGCTTATCTACTGTGCCCAGGGTATTCACAAAGTGCCTAGCTCCAGTTATTGCATTTTGCAGGCAAAGAAATATTCAAATATACCCATACCTGGATGATTGTCTAATTCAGGCAGAAATCCAGGACATACTTTTGAATCATCTGGCCTTTGTAAAAAGGGTTCTAACTTTTCTGGGGTACACCATAAATGAAAAGAAGTCACACCTGGTACCCTGTCAACAAATTATATTCCTGGGAGTAAGTTTGAATACAACTTCCCAGATGGTTTACCTCACGCCAGAAAAGCAAATTCATTTGACAACCTACTTCAAACAAGTGGCCACAAAAACCCTGCTAACTGCAAGCCTTGGGGTTCATGGCCTCCTGCATTCTTCTAGTTCCATATGCAAAACTGCATATGAGGAAACTACAGTGGTATCTAAAAAGCCTATGGTGTCAACATTTTCAAGACCTAGAAACAATGATTCCTATCATACCTTGCCTATGCTTAGAGTTTCTTTGGTGGGCAGAGGCCTACCACCAAAACAAGGGACTACCTTTCACACCACCCCCTGCCGCCCAAATCCTAGCAACAGATGCATCAGACTATGCATGGGGGGCTCACCTGGCAGGGAAGTGCATTCAGGGCAAATGGAACCCAAGTCAAATGCACCTTGCATATCAATCAAAAAGAAATGTTAACTGTACAGAATGCAATGACAGCCTTCAAGGACCACATTCTTCCAGGACAACTAATGGTAAAGATGGACAACACCACTGTTATGTGTTACATAAATAAGCAGGGGGCTATACATTCTTACCCCCCTCTGCAGACTGGCCATGGCATTTTGGAACACAGCCTTGAGCTACCAAGTGCACCTACAAGCTCAATTCCTGCCAGGAAAATTAAATACACTGGCAGGCGGACTAAGCAGAAACCTCATGGACCCACATGAGTGGAAACTGGAACCAAGGATTTTCAACATGTTGACAAGCACATGGGAGAGCCCAGATATAGACCTGTATGCCTCTCCCCAGAACTACCAATTGGACAAATTTTGCACAAGGACTCACCACAAACAAGCCTGGAAAGTGGATGCTCTGTCCTTCAGCTAGAAAACCTATCCGTCTATGCCTTCCCCCCTCTGCTCTCCAAAGTACTACTAAAAATCAAACAGGACAAACCAAGGATGATTTTGATTGCTCCAGATTGGCCATGCCAACACTGGTACCCCCTCCTACACAGTGTGTCACGATTATCTCCATGGCACCTGCCTCAGACTCCTTCCCTGCTTTCTCAGCAGGAGAACCAGATTCTGCACCCTCAGCTTCCAACACTGAGCCTTGCAGCCTGGCTAATTACTTAGTCTCTCCTTTACCATCCCTCAGCAAACCTGTGATGGATATCATTTTAGAGGCAAGGAGGACTAGTACTAGAAAGTCTTATGCTGAAAAATGGAAAAGATTCTGTGCCTGGAACCAGTCTCAAGGCATGAGCACAGCAGCACCCAGTTTACTTCAGATTTTACAATACTTAACTGAGATGCTTCACAAGGGCATGTCTTTTTTTCCTCCATTAAAATCCACGCCTCAGCCATTTCAGCTCATTATAACACAGAACCTCCCCTCTTCTCTCATCCACTGCTCAAGCAGTTCCTCAGAGGGGCCAAAAATTTGAGACCATCCAGGAGAGCTCCAACCCCAGCCTAGGACCTTAACTTTGTCTTGGAGAAACTCACTCTACCTCCTTTCGAGCCAGCTGCTACTGCAGACTTAAAATTTCTTTCTTGGAAAACAGCTTTCCTTTTAGCAATCACTTCAGCTAGAAAGGTATCTGAATTACAGGCCCTTATGGCAGTGGAGCCTTTCATCATCTTTCATGCGGACAGGGTGTCCCTCAGAACCACCATTCATACCCAAGGTGGTATCCAGTGTGGCTCTTAATCAGTCCATTCATCTGCCAACCTTCTTTCCCAATCCACAGAATAAAGGGGGACTGATACTGCATTCCTTAGATGTGCACAGACAACTTAGATTCTACTTGGACAGGACTAAACCTCAAAGGAAATCTGAACAACTGCTGGTGGCATTTGCTGCAGGGGCAGAGGGGAAGGCTATTTCAAAGCAAACCATTTCTAAATGGATAAGCCATTGCATTCATTTCTGCTATAAGCACCATGGAAAACCTATCCCCCAGGGGATCAGACCTCACTCCATCAGGGCTGCATCTACCTCTACAGCCTTTCTCAGAGGCATCCCTACCAGGGACATTTTAGAAGCTGCTACCTGGAGTTCTGTACATACTTTCACCAAGCATTATCATTTCCCAATTTTCTCTAAATCCAGAGCTGGCTTTGCCACTACAGTCTTGCAGGGCCTTATAGCAGGCCCTAATGCTATCTAAATTCCTCCTCCCAACCATAGCTTTGGGAATCTACCCAAATGTAATGACTGCAACAGTGAAACACTTAGTACAGTTGTGTACACTTACCATAAATGTAGATGTTAGAGTGTATTCACTGTTGCAGTCCTGGTTACCCTCCCTCCAGCCCACTAACTACTTTTGGCTATACCTCTATTTTCCTTTGCTATGCTTAAAAGCCTTTTTGGTGTATTTGCTTTTTTGTTGGGGGTATATCTTTGTGCTTTTATGTTTAATTGCTTCCCATTAGGGGGGCACCTGACATCTGGGGCAAGAAAAACTGATGTAATGGTGTCGGCTGCATGTTTTATACCCCTGACAACCTGATGTCATGGAAGAAGGGACAGCAACCAACGCAGGACCCAAGACTTTGTTAATCAGGCCAACTGAGGGCTACCTGCAAGCAGGTAACCCAAATGTAATGACTGCAACAGTGAATACACTCTAACATCTACATTTATGGTAAGTGTACACAACTGTACTTTCCCCTTCTGTTTCACATAGCTAAGGGCAATCCCCACAAGTTACCCCACCATGTGGATCTTTTAACACAGAACAAGGGCTCACTCCTACACCCACATCTGGCAACCCTCCAGTTAACTCTGTGGGTGATAGAGCCCCAATACCATTCATACACCTTAACTCTGAGGATGTGCTTCAAGTACTGCAGGAGGCCAGGAAACCTACTAGAAAATCTTATCTCTTCAAATGGAAGAGGTTCTCTGTTTGGTGTTAGGCTAGGAACCAGGACCCATTAAAGGTGCTCCTGCCTGTGATGCTATCGGTTTACCGTCATAATGTCGACGGCCACAACTGCAAATGTGCACAATGCCAAAACATTTCCACAAAACCCATACCGCTGAAACCTCAGAAAGCTGACAAAACATTGAAAAATCGAAATTTCCGACCACTGCATACCTACAAACAAATGCTAACATGGGTCAAAAAGGGGGAGAGATTTTGTGGTTTGGAATATCAGCATTTGAGGTTTAGTGAAGGTGCAGTTTGGAGCTCGTGGAAGTGGGTTTACCATTGTGGCCGTTGACATTTATAGGTGAACTGGTTATATCCTATCTGTGTGAATTGCTTAATGCAGGGATAGCATACTCTTCAAAGCTCATTTGGTAGCTATTTCTGCTTGTTTACTACTAAATTGTCCCTTAGCTTCCAGATTCAAAGCTAAACAATTTCTCAAAAGTGTTCTTCATATCAGATCCCCCCCCCCCCAGGAGACTGGTGGCTGCACCTTGGGACCTCAGCTTTGTACTTGCTTCCTGTAGCTCACTCATATACTTCACTTGGAAAACAATCCTCCTGGTGGCCATTACTTCTGCCAGGCAAGTCTCAGAGTTACAAGCCCTTTTGGCTTCTCCCCTCCTCTTGTCTTTCCATAAAGACAGTGTGTCCCTGTGGACCAATCCCTCATTCATGCCAAAGATTGTCAATGAATTGTCCCTAAACCAGGCAATTCACCTACCAACTTTTTTTCCCGCTCCCCAGAATAATAGTGAGGATC
Organism: Protopterus annectens; assembly: GCF_019279795.1. Lineage (NCBI taxonomy): Eukaryota > Metazoa > Chordata > Ceratodontiformes > Protopteridae > Protopterus > Protopterus annectens. The sequence continues at coordinate 230,266,265 of NC_056735.1, read as the reverse complement.
CTGCACACACTGGATGTACACAGACATCTCAGGTTCTACTTACATAAGACTAAACCCTTCAGGAAAACAGACAGATTATTTGTGTCTTTCCATTCAAGAGCTCTGGAGTTGCCTGTGTCTAAACAGACTATCTCTAACTGGATATCAAAATCTATTGCCTTTTGGTGTGCCCACCATGGTAAGATTCTCCCTGGTTCAGTCAAAGCTCACTCTACCAGGGTAGTATCTTCTTCAGGGGCTTTCCTCAGGGGTTTGGATACCTATTCTGTCCTAGATGCCACTACTTGGACTACTGTCCACACCTTCACCAAGCACTATAAACTGGACTCTGTCTAGATCCAGGGCAGAGTTTGCCAGGACTAGTCTCCATGACTTCCTTAAAATTCCTCTGCCGCTTCCTCCACCCTTTCCTCATGAGTTTTTGTAATCTCCCTTAAGTCAGGAATACTGCAACAGAAGAATAGGGCATAGATTAGTTGTGTAAGAACATACCATAATGACAGATGTTCTTCTCTTGTCTGTTGCAGTATGCCAACCTTCCCTCCTTTCCCCCACTTCTTGCCTTTCTTGGATGCACTGGTCCTCCTTCCCTTAGACTCTCTCTTTCTGGAGCTTCAGTTCTGGGGGTGGTGTGCACGTACGTCTCTTTTATGGCTGATGTCTGCTGTTGGCCAACATCAAACGTATACCGCGCACCTTGGGAAGTAAAAGACTTTGGTATACTGGCCGACATCGGGTCGTTGCATTGGCAGGCAAACTCCCTTAAGTCAGGAATACTGCAACAGAGAAGGACATCTATTGTTATGGTAAGTTCTTGCACAACTAATCTTTCATTAGTAGTTGGTAAATGTGTAGCCCAGGTGACCATTAAAGAGCTTAGCCCAATTTCCCACTTGCCCCAGAACACACTTACGTGACTTGTTTAGAATCATACAGTAAGCAAAAGGAGACTGAGGGAATCAAACCTGTGATTTTTCAGGATGCAGCTTGTTAACCGTTCATAGCCTTAATCCCCTGCATTGAGCGCTGGACTAATCTACTGTTCTAATATTTTACTGTATTTTTAATTTAACTGTTTTATGTTTTCATTAACTGTGATATCATTACAATTGTATGTACATCAAGTTATTATTCTATGTATGTGCATACACTTTTTTTTTTTAATAACTGTCCTGGGACATTTATTATGCAAGTCTTGTATAACTGCTTTTCACACATTCTGTAAAAAGGGGCACCTTTCCATTTACCTTCCTAAAAATGGGACTTGTGCCTGGTCGTACTTCCCTGGTAAATAGAAGTAATAAATAAATTTGCCAGATTTTCTTCCTTTCGCGAGGCAACACATCTTTGGGGGAAGTTTTCACTTTCATTGAAATGGGCGATCACTCTGTAGGAATTCTTACCATAATGCTTTGGAACTTATGATGGCATCTGCAGATTGGCCTCAAGCCAATATTCCTTTTCCCAGAAATGGATAAATGTGCATCTGGAGAAAGAAGAGCCCTATCCCCTCCCCCCATACAACTGGTTATCAAAGATGTCATTGTTGCAGCCTGGAAGCAGCCAGATTCCTACTGTCATTCCCTGTCCTGTGAAGGTAAACATAACATACAAGCTGCAAGATGAATAGAGCATGTCCCTTAGATGACTTCCATGTGTAGACTCCAATAAAAACTTGTCAGTCCAGCATAGGTCCCCAAAACCACTTTTTTCTGTTCTGCCAGATAGGAGTCTAAAGCTCTAGACAAGTGTAAGAGGGCATGCTTGCATGCTTCTGTGCCACTTTTGAGCTTATACTGTTTCAAATATTTTTGTCCAAATCCTAGCCCGCCCTTGTGCCATTAGACCTTGGAAATGTTTGCTAATTTCCCAGAGTCTGAGCTCAAGCAAGTCTTGGTCAGGACTGTCTGCTGTTTTCAAGGGGATTACCATGTGGGCTTCTATGTGCTGATGCTGTGGCCAGAAGTGCACATTCACTTATGTGCCTTAGCAGGATGGTATAGTTGAGATCCTCCTTTATGGAGTAGCTTAAACAAAAATTTACATCAATAGTTCAAGGGTAAGTATTCTATGTTCATCTCTGAAGTCCTGGTGGAAGACTCTGAGGAGGAAGCACACACTTTACCATGTAGTGGACCCTTGTGATCCCCCATTGCACCAGTCTATTTTTCTTCTACAACAAGTCATCCCAGCCTTAAAAAATGAAGCCTTCCAACATTTGGAAGGTACTCCAAACTCGCTTGGTTTTGTCTTCAGTTCTGGTTGAAGAGGAGGACCCCACTAACCCAACGGAGCTGTCTTTACAGTTTGGGACTGCCCACGCTGAAGGTCATTTTCAGTGTGTGCACTACTTGAGCTATCACAAGTGCCATTTGATTCTGGATGTGGTCATAGTGTGCTATGTCTATGGAGTTCTTAGCTGAACTCGTTCCAGGCAAAAGACCTAACTCTGTCACCACAGTTTTTAATTTAAGATCGTTTTCTACTTTCACCATCTACATATTCTGAAGGAGATGTAATTATGAACCTAAATCAGTGCATTCAATACTGGATGGTGAACTTCAACATGTCATGCCTCTAAAAGGTACTCATGGTGCTGCTGGATCTGCTAGATGCCTCCTGGCACATTGGTGTTTGAAATTACTTTGGAAGTTTTTTTTGTGTTCGCTTTGTCTGACCATCATTGTGGGCACAACAAGATGATATTTGGTCAATGCTCAGTTTCTATGGTGTGTAACATTGACTAAAGTGCCCAGAGCACTAAAGGATTTCTGTATGTTCCCCTGTCTGGATGACTGCCTCATTATTAAGGTATACCCTTGTGCTGTCCCTGCAATGGGTGCTCTCCTATGGTTGTAGTGGCTAGGAGTGACCATAAACTGAAAAGTCCTGCCTGATGCCATGTCAGATTGCCTTAGTTGCAGAGCTGAACATTCTTCAGTACTTGTCATTCTTGCTTATGGAGTGGGCCTGTGAAGTTATGACATTTACAACCTTGGGGTGGATAAAATGAAAAGTCAAAGTTTGGTCCCAGATGCAACTTCTAGCTCTAGTGGCTGTCATGATCTTCATGGTGAGATTTGCATGCATGGGTATGTAGGTGTTGCAGTGTACTGTATTATGTAAGTGGCTTCACAGCCACCATGCTCTTTCAGATCTTTGTGCCTTGTGACAGATCTCTTACTATTTCATGAAGTATTGGACAAATCCCAGTAGTATCTTGATGGGTCCTCCTGCGCCTGCAACATAACTCTGCAGAAGTCCCACTGACTCCTACCTCACTGGTGGGATAGAAGCATATCTCTTCTTCCTCTTGGGCTTAAGGTTAATTGCCTCTCCTAGATAGGTGGCTTTCACATCCTCCAATTTTAGCTGTGAGCAGCCTTCCTAGCCCTGAAGGCCTTGGAAATTAGGGCTGCTCCTGATTGTCAGGCAAATAATCCATAAGCAAGATATGTGGGGGCTTAAGGTTGTACTATCTATACAGTGAGGCAGTCTGTGTCTGTTAATTGGTCATAGAGCCATCATTGTCTTGGTAGTACACCTCTGAATACTAATCGCCTCTTTGATTTACCCTCCATTCCTCTTCTGGAGCTATGTATTTTGGAGTAAGTATGTGGCTTAAATATTTTTGAAGTGGGGTACTCCATACTACTATGAAGAGTATATTCCTCTCCCTCTTCTCTGTGGAACTGGACTTGGAGAGGTGTATGCAAACAGAAGTCTTACGATACGAGAGATTCCTGTATGTGTCTCTGCTGATCCCATGCCTCATTGCAGAGGAAGAAAGACCAAGCTCTGGTTGGCTTTTGTTGTCTGAGAAGGGTGTGGTTTTACTTGTTCCAGTCCACTTACAAGTTAATAAGACCCCCTTTAACCACAGCCTGTGCATTTGCCACAGTACAGGCCATAAGTTATACAAAATACTTAATATATGTGATACAAATGTTTTACATATAATTTGCAAGGTATTTGAATACTATAGATATAAAATAAAACAACCATATAAGTAGTAATTACAAATTCTTAGTCCACCAATAGAATATATGCAGTTATAGGTACTCAGGTTCATAGGTTGGTACTAGGCTATCAGCCCTAGGGCCTATACAAGCCTAGCCATAACAATTCCCTGGCTATTTCTTCCCACACTATTTACTTCCCTGGACCCCTGTCTAGCAGGGCAACTGACGTGATCCCCGGGGTGAATTTCTTTTCTCCCATCCAGTCGTCAAGGTTCCTTTTGAAGAGGCCAAACAGGCACTCTGCTTGACATGTATGGGCAATTTGTTCCAGAGTCTGGGGAGTCTCTGGGTCAGGAACCTATCCCTCCAGCATGTTTTGTTTATTGTGATGACAAGGTTTAGATCCCTGGAGCATGTATGGTTCTGAGGGATTGGGATTTCTTTAAGTGTAGCATGTCCAACAGCTCTGGGTTTGACATGGCCTTGTATGTTAAGCAGAGATAGCCTCTGAGTAGACGATATGCGACAGAGTATAGCTGGAGTTTTTTAAGTTTTAAGCGGTGTTTCAGGTTCAGTAACATGCTTTAGGGATAATTCATTAAAGTCTGTTGACTGCCGTTTGTTACTATCCAGTGCGTGTCAAAAATTACACTGGTAGTTTATCTGTGTGGAGCTCAAGGTTTTTTGCAGGAGGAGATAATGTGAAATTTTATTAGGGTGAATTTCTAAAGGTAGAATAGTCTTTTAGGCTGTGTTCTTTAATGAATAAGGTGTAGTTTTAACAAAGTTATTGAATAGCTGATAGACAGTTAATTTCCAGAAGTTTGAAAGTTGTGATTAACGTACAGCCAGTAATTGGAAAAAGATATTTTTTGCAGTGTAGACTCTGGTACTCCATCAAAGGATAAGGAAATAAAATATGGAAGATTTTGGGAGTGATTTGTAGGAGATAGCCACTTTCTGAATTTAGTGCAGTAAGGGTGAGCTTATGCACTAATCCTGGTATTAGCATATTCAGACTAGTTTTACTAGCTGCAGTAGTCTGAAAACTAGTAAGTTTATAGAGTACAAGTGAAAGAAAACAAAAGCTGGATAAACGACTGGTATACACCTCAAGCGGAAAAAAAAAAAAATGAAAAGACCAATGGTTAGACCACAGCTGAAGATAAAAATGGAATAATCCACGTCAGGAAATAAATCACTTGCAGCTTCACAGTAGTGCCCTTTATAAAACCAAAAGTTGTAACTGAGATGTAGTCAAGGTAGGAAACGGTTCACTTGCAGTTTCACACCACTTTATTAAACAAGAGTAAGCGCTTTCGCGATCTAAGTCAGCTGATCGCTTCTTCAGACTCATAAAAACAGTTAAAACATTGGTATTTAAAATATGGTTCAACCAATGAAAACACATATAGAACTATGACATAGACTAATTAAAATTGCATACATCAGTACATTAATTTGCCTTATATTCTGCATAAGATGAAATAAAATATACTTATAACAGACACATTTTATGTAATAATCCATATTACTTAATGTTTTAGTGGTCTGGATTTTAAAAAAGGTTTCGAGGAAACAGCATTGTTCAATCCAGGAGACCTATCTGCCTGAAGTAATAAAATCCATCTTTGTTCTGCTTCCTCTACCTTATTCCTTGTATCACCTCCCCTCTTACTTTTATTTATTATTTCTAAAACCATGAAATTAAAAATGTTTCCTATCTTCTTCTTCCACATGTTTTGCTAAAGCACTTGTGTCTTTTTATTTCTTGTATCTCTAAGGTGTTCAAGGATACATTCCTTTAGACACTTATTGGTTTTGCCTATATAAAAGGTATGACAGACAGTGCAGAAGCTGAAATAAACCAAATTTTGTGTTCTGCAGTCAGCATAAAAATCTATATTAATTATAAATCCTAGTGCAGGATGTTTATATGTATATTTATTATATAAATAGTCACATGCTGTACAATTTCTGCAAGGAAAAGTCCCCTGCCTATCAGGATCCTTCTTTCTGGATTTATAACAGTTGCCTTTTTAAGGACCTCTTATTTCTAAAAAGCTGGGTCTATCTTCTAACAATTCTCTCAAGTCAGGATCCGACAATAAAACATTCCAATTCTTCTCAAATATTACAGAACCTTCTGATGTCACTTGAATACGTTATAGGGAATCTAACTTTAAAATCATGACCTTCCTTGTTTTTAACATCTTCTATAGTATTTGAGAAGAGCGGTTTACATCTCCCATCCCTATTTTCAATGGTATATTTAGAGCTTTCATTTATGTCTTTCTTACTATAACCTCTGTTTAAAAAGTCTTTCTCTAATATAGTCATTGTCTTCACAAAGCCTTCATCTGTATTATGTAAGCGGCTTATTCTCATATATTGTCCTATCACTACATTTTTGTGTACAAATGTTGGATGCATACTAGTCTTATGTAAGATACTATTTCTCCATGTAGATTTTCTATACATCCCTGTTTTAAGTTCATCTAACGCTGTCTTCTTAACCAAAACATCTAGGAACTCAATAGAGTCCCTGGAATGTTGACTAGTGAATCTTAAAAATTCAGTGGTGCTATGCAAGTACTCCACCATCTCTTGCAACTCTTCACTAGTACCATCCCACAACAGGAAGACGTCATCTACAAAACGTATATACCATACAATTTTGCCAGCATATTTATTGCTAGCACTTAATACATGATCTTTTTCCCATGCAGCCAATGATAAGTTGGCGTAGCTGTTGGCACAAGCCGTGCACATTGCTACACCAACTTTCTGTAGATAAAACTTGTCATTGAATATAAAGACATTATTTTCTAGGACAATATCAAGCAAATCGCATATCAAATTAATCTTAGTGCTTTGAAAAACTTGTTTCAAGGTCAGAATATCACATATTTTCTCAATATCCCATTTATTCGGTATCACTGTGAACAGTTTTCATAGTTTCATAGTTAAGTACTAGGCTATCTGCACTGGGGCATTTGTAAGCCTAGCCATAGTGATATGCTTTCGCCACCCCATGTAGTGGTACAGAATAGATTTAGAATACTGTGCCTCTATCTAGTAGTGACACAGTGAAAATCTCCTTACATAAATGAATTAGTTTACTGTGCCCCTGTCTAGTAGTGAGACAGAGGTGACCCCCGGGGTAAACCTACGATCTCCCATCCACTCATCAAGGTTTCTCTTGAAGAGTGGCAGTGAGGGGCTCTGCCTAACATGAACTGGGATTCTGTTCCAGAGCATGGGAAGCCTCTGGGTTATGAATCTATCCCTCCAGCATATTCTATTCATACTTGTGCCGAGGTTTAAGTCTTTGGCTCTTGTGGTTCTGATGGATTTGAATCTTTTGAGGTGGAGCATGTCCATCAGACAGTGAAGTGACATCCATTGTCACAAACATATAATTTCTGTTAATATTCCTGGTCTTATTATATAACAGTCGCAGAAATGCCTTTGTATCCCTTAGTATAGTCTCACATGATTTTAGGACTATTTGTAAATTTTGTTCGATATAAATTGAGATGGCTTCTGTGGCCCATCCTTTTCTGGATACAATAGGTCTCATAGGGGGCTGTGTGATGTCTTTGTGAATTTTAGGTAGACCATAAATAATGGGTATAGTTGGATGTTCTATCTGAAAGTAGTCAAACAATTCCTCTGATACATAATTAGTAATCAAGAAGTCAAAAATATATACATATATCCTGTCAATTATACCTTGTACTTGTCTCTCATTTAGTTCAACATAAGTATCTGTATCATTCAAAAGTTCCATCATTTTCTTGTAATAAAACACCTTATCCATTACTACTACACTGCCCCCAATGCTGTGAGAATCTTTTAGTTCTGACAGTGCTTCAGTTTCTGATTTACTCAAGTTATAAAATCTAGGTGGAAGATTTTTAGCATGCATCTCGCTAATTTCATGCTCATACACATTAGTGAAAGTTTCAACTGTGGGATGTATCTTGGGTACAAAGGCACTAGGTTGTTTAAACATATTATCAAATACATTTCTTTTAAACATGGTTTTAAGTGTTAGGTTACGAGAAAATAACTTCAGCTCTTTTAATAAATCAGTTAATACTGTTTTCTGTGCTGGAATAAAGTTCAGGCCTCTATTTAACAACGAGGCTTGTGCATCAGTTAAAGAAAAGCTAGATATATTAATTACCAAGTTTTTTGTTGGTTCTTGCTCCTGGTGTTCATGTATGCAGGAGTCACTCGTTCTCTCTGCTGTAATTGTGGTCTCTATCTTTGATTCCTGCTGCTCAAACTGTCCCTTATAGGCATCCTTTTGCTCCAAAAAAGCTACTGAATCAGAATTAACACTGGAATCCATCCTTCTGTTAGTGCAAGCCATTTGGAAAGTTTATTTTGCCATTTCACCATTTTCAAATGTGGGAGGTTCTATACATACTCTCTCTGTGCTGACATCACTGTTGTCACAGGGATTCTGATTTAAAGGGGCAGTACTATGCATATTTGAATTTTCAGAAATCTGTACTGTAGTCATTTTTTCTACATTTTCTGTACTCACAGCTGCTGTTCTTGGCTACGAAAAGACCTCTTTACATTGAAAGTCATTGAGGTCCCTTTGCAATTTTTTAGTTTTAGTATTCTGCAACCTCTTATCATAGCACTGTATACTGTCAGCAAGTTCATCTAATTTACTGCCTAGTACCTCTATAGGAAAATTATTAGTCAGTTGTTCTAGTAGCCTCTTTATTTCATTGGCTAGCTCTTTTTCTTGTGGTTTAAAAAATTCTATAAGCAAATGCATATAATCATAGCTAAGCTGTAAATTTAAATTCTGCCATTTTTGAAGTAATTCAGGGTAGGTCTCACCATAGGTAGGCATATTTAATACTCTGAGACCTCTCGGCACTATTTTATATTTTAATGATGCTTCTAGATGAAACCTTTGCCACTGTAGCCTTTTAAAGCTATATAACTTATTTTCCAGATCTCTATACAGTTCAGTGAACTTCTTATGCGTATCATAGTCCACTTGTTCTCTTTCATTCACTGGAAAAATAGGGTTTAGCATCAAGGGGTTGGAGTATATATGTAGTAGTCCAACTAGTCGTTCACATTGATTCTTATTGTTGTCATTACCTTCAGCCATGTCCCAGCTTTTAACATTAAGTAATATGGATTATTACATAGAATGTGTGTTATATGTATATTTTATTTCATCTTATGCAGAATATAAGGCAAATTAATGTACTGATGTATGCAATTTTAATTAGTCTGTCATAGTTCTATATGTGTTTTCATTGGTTGAACCATATTTTAAATACCAATGTTTTAACTGTTTTTATGAGTCTGAAGAAGCGATCAGCTGTCTTAGATCGCGAAAGCGCTTACTCTTGTTTAATAAAGTGGTGTGAAACTGCAAGTGAACCGTTTCCTACCTTGACTACTACATCTCAGTTACAACTTTTGGTTTTATAAAGGGCACTACTGTGAAGCTGCAAGTGATTTATTTCCTGATGTGGATTATTCCATTTTTATCTTCAGCTGTGGTCTAACCATTGGTCTTTTCATTTTTTTTCACTTTGTGTATACCAGGCGTTTATCTAGCTTTTGTTTTCTTTCACGTGTTTCTTGGACTGTATTTAAAAGCTGGGACATGGCTGAAGGTAATGACAACAATAAGAATCAATGTGAATGACTAGGTGGACTACTACGTATATATTCCAACCCCTTGATGCTAAACCCTGTTTTTCCAGTGAATGAAAGAGAACAAGTGGACTATGATACGCATAAGAAGTTCACTGAACTGTATAGAGATCTGGAGAATAAGTTATATAGCTTTAAAAGGCTACAGTGGCAAAGGTTTCATCTAGAAGCATCATTAAAATTTAAAATAGTGCAGAGAGGTCTCAGAATATTAAATATGCCTACCTATGGTGAGACCTACCCTGAATTACTTCAAAAATGGCAGAATTTAAATTTACAGCTTAGCTATGATTATATGCATTTGCTTATAGAATTTTTTAAACCACAAGAAAAAGAGCTAGCCGATGAGATAGAGGCTACAAGAACAACTGACTAATAATTTTCCTAGAGGTACTAGGCAGTAAATTAGATGAACTTGCTGACAGTATACAGGGCTATAAGAGGTTGCAGAATACTAAAACTAAAAAATTGCAAAGGGACCTCAATGACTTTCAATGTAAAGAGGTCTTTTCGTGGCCAAGATCAACAGCTGTGAGTACAGAAAATGTAGAAAAAATGACTACAGTACAGATTTCTGAAAATTCAAATATGCATAGTACGGCCCCTTTAAATCAGAATTCCTGTGAGAACAGTGATGTCAGCACAGAGAGAGTATGTATAGAACCTCCCACATTTGAAAATGGTGGAATGGCAAAAGAAACTTTCCAAATGGCTTGCACTAACAGAAGGATGGATTCCAGTGTTAATTCTGATTCAGTAGCTTTTTTGGAGCAAAAGGAAGCTACACAAACCTCAATCCTTCCATTTGTGTTAAAGGCGCTGCCAATAAAGGGACAGGTCGAGCAGCAGGAATCAAAGAGGGAGAACGCGATTACAGCAGAGAGAACGAGTGACTCCTGCATACATGAACACCAGGAGCAAGAACCAACAAAAAACTTGGTAATTAATATATCTAGCTTTTCTTTAACTGATGCACAAGCCTCGTTGTTAAATAGAGGCCTGAACTTTATTCCAGCACAGAAAACAGCATTAACTGATTTATTAAAAGAGCTGAAGTTATTTTCTCGTAACCTAACACTTAAAACCATGTTTAAAAGAAATGTATTTGATAATGTTTAAACAGCCTAGTGCCTTTGTACCCAAGATACATCCCACAGTTGAAACTTTCACTAATGTGTGTGAGCATGAAATTAGAGAGATGCATGCTAAAAATCTTCCACCTAGATTTTATAACTTGAGTAAATCAGAAACTGAAGCACTGTCAGAACTAAAGGATTCTCACAGCATTGAAATTAGGCCCGCTGACAAGGGGGGGCAGTGTAGTAGTAATGGATAAGGTTTTTTATTACAAGAAAATGATGGAACTTTTGAATGATACAGGTACTTATGTTGAACTAAATGAGAGGCAAGTACAAGGTATAATTGACAGGATATCTGTATATATTTTTGACTTGTTGATTACTAATTATGTATCAGAGGAATTGTTTGACTACTTTCAGATAGAACATCCAACTATACCCATTATTTATGGTCTACCTAAAATTCACAAAGACATCACACAGCCCCCTATGAGACCTACTGTATCCAGTAAAGGATGGGCCACAGAAGCCTTCTCAATTTATATTGAACAAAATTTACAAATAGTCCTAAAATCATGTGAGACTATACTAAGGGATACAAAGGCATTTCTGCGACTGTTGTATAATAATACCAGGAAAATTAATAGAAATTATATGTTTGTGACAATGGATATCACTTCACTGTTCACAGTGATACAGAATAAATGGGGTATTGAGAAAATACATGATATTCTGACCTTGAAACAAGTTTTTCAAAGCACCAAGATTAATTTGATATGTGAGTTGCTTGATATTGTCCTAGAAAATAATGTCTTTATATTCAATGACAAGTTTTATCTACAGAAAGTTGGTGTAGCAATGGGCACAGCTTGTGCTAACAGCTACGCCAACTTAGCATTGGCTGCATGGGAAAAAGATCATATATTAAGTGCTAGCAATAAATATGCTGGCAAAATTGTATGGTATATACGTTTTGTAGATGACGTCTTCCTGTTATGGGATGGTACTAGTGAAGAGTTGCAAGAGATGGTGGAGTACTTACATAGCACCACTGAATTTTTAAGATTCACTAGTCAACATTCCAGGGACTCTATTGAGTTCCTAGATGTTTTGGTTAAGAAGACCGCGTTAGATGAACTTACAACAGGGATGTATAGAAAATCTACATGGAGAAATAGTATCTTACATAAGACTAGTAATGCATCCAACATTTGTACACAAAAATGTAGTGAAAGGACAATATATGAGAATAAGCCACTTACATAATACAGATGAAGGCTTTGTGAAGACAATGACTATATTAGAGAAAGCCTTCTTAAACAGAGGTTATAGTAAGAAAGACATAAATGAAAGCTCTAAATATACCATTGAAAATGGGGATGGGAGATGTAAACCTCTCTTCTCAAATACTATAGAAGATGTTAAAAACAAGGAAGGTCATGATTTTAAAGTTAGATTCCCTATAACTTATTCAAGTGACATCAGAAGGTTCTGTAATATTTTTGAGAAGAATTGGAATGTTTTATTGTCGGATCCTGACTTGAGAGAATTGTTAGAAGATAGACCCAGCTTTTCTTTTAGAAATAAGAGGTCCTTAAGGCAACTCTGTTATAAATCCAGAAACAATGAAAGAATGATCCTATCTGATAGTCAGGGGACTTTTCCTTGCAGAAATTGTACAGCATGTGACTATTTATATAATAAATCTACATATAAACATCCTACACTAGGGTTTATAATTGATATAGATTTTTATGCTGACTGCAGAACACAAAATTTGGTTTTTCAGCTTCTGCACTGTCTGTCATGCCTTTTATATAGGCAAAACCAATAGGTGTCTAAAGGAACGTATCCTTGAACACCTTAGAGATATAAGAAATAAAAAGACACAAGTGCTTTAGCAAAACATGTGGAAGAAGAAGATAGGAAACATATTTTTAATTTCATGGTTTTAGAAATAATAAATAAAAGTAAGAGGGGAGGTGATATAAGGAATAAGGTAGAGGAAGCAGAACAAAGATGGATTTTATTACTTCAGGCAGATAGGTCTCCTGGATTGAACAATGCTGTTTCCTTGAAACCTTTTTTTAAAATCCAGACCACTAAAACATTAAGTAATATGGATTATTACATAAAATGTCTGTTATATGTATATTTTATTTCATCTTATGCAGAATATAAGGCAAATTAATGTACTGATGTATGCAATTTTAATTAGTCTATGTCATAGTTCTATATGTGTTTTCATTGGTTGAACCATATTTTAAATATCAATGTTTTAACTGTTTTTATGAGTCTGAAGAAGCGATCAGCTGACTTAGATCGCGAAAGCGCTTACTCTTGTTTAATAAAGTGGTGTGAAATTGCAAGTGAACCGTTTCCTACTTTGACTACTACATCTCAGTTACAACTTTTGGTTTTATAAATGGCACTACTGTGAAGCTGCAAGTGATTTATTTCCTGACGTGGATTATTCCATTTTTATCTTCAGCTGTGGTCTAACCATTGGTCTTTTCATTTTTTTTTTTAAGTTTATAGAGTATCAACATAACTTATCAGCTCCAAGTTCATTACAAACCTTTTGTGATAGGAAAGTGACCAGGTAGATGTTCTTCGTGTTTCACTGTTGCAGTCATTACATTTGGGTTATCTGCTTGCAGGTAGCCCTCGGTCTGCCTGATTATCAGTCATGGGTCCTGCATCGGTTGCTGTCTCATCTTCCATAGCATCAGGTAGTCAGGGGTATAAAGCATGCAGCCAATGCCATTACATCAGTCTTTCTTGCCCTGTGGTGCCCGAAGCAGTTCGCAAGTGCCGGTCAGCCGACTCCTGAAATTTTTATTTTTGAGTTTCAGATTCGAAGTCTTCAAAAAAGCTAAGTACCCCGTTTTGGATCCTTTTTCTTGCTCTAAACTGATGTCAGTAAAAGTTAACAATTGTATTTCTTGTGAAAAGCAAATACCTCATAAAGATGTTCATTCGTACTGCATTCATTGCTTAGGCCCAGACCACGATGTCCCTCACTGTTGGTTTTGTGCCTTATTCAATCCTTGAACTATTCGTCTGTTCATTTTTGCTTCATACTACTTCGGTACATGGTTTAATTATCCAGAAATGGCTTTGGTAAGCCATCTGACTACTGACATTCCGAAGAAACGTAAAGATAAAGACTGAGACAGACCGCGTAGGTCCAAAGCTGCCGATGACGCTTCCGTTAAGCTAGTTGCCAGTTCGCCGGTACTCAGTGAGGTGCTTCTGCAGCCCCTGATACCAGCTACTTCAGATTCGCAGGCCTCTACTGAGAACCATTCGGAGTCTGGTATGCCGCAAGATGCTTCTTCGACTATGGAATCTGCAGATGTCTCTACTTTGGATGGGTCTGGAGCCGCTGTGCAGGCACTGGCTTCTGAGGGTGTATTCAGGCCTAAGGACTTGCATATCAAACTGACGCCATCTTCTTCAAGGCCTAAAACTCGATCCATGCCTAGAAAACCAATGTCCAAACCGCATGGTCAGGCCCATATGCCTAAAAAACAAATAAGAATGGCTGAAGACCTTATTACTCTAATTAGGTGAAGCCAGCCTTCTTCCTCTGAGACCTAGAACTCATTTTCCTTCTGATTCTTCTGATCAGGATTCTAAAATTTCTGCTGCTTCTGATTACCAGGATTTGCCCTTATCTACCTATGAGGATTCTGATGCAGAGGACTCCATACCCTCTGCTTCCCCTCCAGAAGATTTTTCTTTTGGTGAAACTTTGCACACTCTTAGGGAGCATTTCCGCTGGGAAAGCCAGAATTACTCTGACTCCAAAAAGAGGCTTAGGGAATTCTTACTCCTACCTCAACACAGGCCTTTAGCTATCCCTCCTGTACTGGACATTGTAGATGATGCCTTCTTGGAATCTAGCCTGGCCTCAGACACTCTACCTCTGGCTCCCAGGAAACCTGACAGGTATTAGAGTACCTGACTCTCACAAGTTCCTCTTTAACAATCCTACTGTGGACACAAAGATCATTTCACAGGGACCCAAAGGCATTAAGGCCACTACTACCAAAAACCCTACCCCCTCTGATAGAGATTCCAGGGCCCTGGACAGATGGGGTAAGAAGGTATACACTTCTGCTACTTTGGCCATTAGGGCCTTAAACTGCCAGTTTCATATGTTAAAGTATCAGCAGCATATTATTGGATTACTTAAACAGAAAATTATGTTGATTCCTGACTGTGCTGAAAATAAAGAATTACAGGATTTAATGCATTCTGCTGAACAAGTTGGTAAACATACTTTGCAATGTGGTTTTGACTCCTTAGAGACATCTTGCAGGGCTGCTGTCAATGGGTCTGTTGTTAGAAGGCACACTTGGCTTAAGGAGCAAACTTTGCCAGATCATGTTAAAGCTAAATTACTGGATGCTCCCTTAAACCAAGACCGCCTGTTTGGCAACAAAGCAGAATTACTTAAAAAGATGGAGGAAAAAGCTAAATCTATGTAAACTGTTAAAGATTTCCCGCAAGAACAGCCTCCCAGATTTAGTAGGCATTGGCCTCCTAAGAATTGGTCCTTTCCAGGCCTCCTCAGTCCAAACCCAGGAACAGCAGACCACCTGGGCTACAGTCTCAAGGTACTCACAGGCCTAAGCAGTGGGGGGCTCCCACTTCCAAAGCTGGAAGTAGTAAGACACCCCCCCTATGGTAAACTGTCACAATGACTTAACCTTAAATCTTCCAAGCCCTGCTCTGACTACTCCTTTAGGGGAAAAGATCGCCCTGCATGCAAACAATTGGGAACTCATTACCCAAGACAAATGGGTTTTAAATATAGTTTCCCCGAGGATACAGATTCCACTTCCACACCTTACCAGCCCCAAATGGTTGGCCAGACCTACCCCCAAATTTTTATGCTCAACTCCTGAAAGACTTGCTTGGCTACAAAAATCTGCATTAGAAACCGAAGTTAAGTAAAACTTGCAGTAGTGTATTTTAGTCTTCTGTTAAGTACAAACTTGCAGTACTTTCATTTTTTCTGTTTCCTAATTGTGTGTTTCTGAACAGTGTGCTCTCTCTCTGCAGTTAGTTCCCCACCCTCCCTGTGCCTGTGTTGGTGGCTCTGGAATTGCCCGCCCCTCCTGTAAGTCTGTATTAGAACACTCCTCCTGGGTCCATCTCATTTGCTCACTTAACCGAGTACAGTGAGATCATATTCTGAGTCTAGTTTCCACTCTACTTAATACAGAGAGAAGATTTGAGAAGGCCAGTCCACTTTGGTTCTTCCTTCCTCTTTCTTTGCACTTAAAAACATGCACTTTATTCATCTGCTTTTACTGTATTTGTGTTTCCTCCTACTTTTTATCAAAGTAAACCAAACTGCAGTAGTGCAAGGAAATTTAATAAATGCAATAATACGCACTGATTCAATACATAAAATAAAAGATTAGCGCTTTCGTACATAAGAGTACTTCTTTAGATCTACACAGTAATAGTTACAATTTAAATAATACAGGCAATTAGTGCTGCTTTATGTATTGAATCAGTGCGTTTTATTGGATTTATTAAATTTTCCTGCACTACTGCAGTTTGGTTTACTTTGATACAATATATTCTTTCCTGCAACCGGACTTTGCTCCTTTACCTTGTTTTACTTTGTCAAACTTTTATCCAATTTGGAGCATGGCAGAAAGTGCAAGTATCAGTGTGACTTCTACACCTGAGGCTAACCAGGCAGCCTCATTTATGGGGCGTTTAGATCATTTGCTTATATCTGAAAGGAATCCTTTGCTGACTATGGATAATACTACTTCGAATGCTTATGTTCAAGAGACAAGACCTGATAATTACAATTAATTTTTACAAGCATTTCGGTTCATTGAGAATAATCTCTATAGGTTTGAGATTACAGTGGCAAAGGCTGCATGTCAAAGCTTGTTTGCGACATAGTGATACCCAGCGGACTTAGAATTTACAAAATGCCTACATATGGCAACTCTCTTCCTGACTTGTTAAAGGAATGGCAGATGTACAATCTTGAGGTTAGTTCTGGTTATCTGAAATTATTAAGGATTTCACTCCAATTGAGGAACAGTTACGTATAAGTATTTCTACTGACGTTTCTAATATTAACAGCAACATGGACCATTCTTGTTATAAACATAAACTTGATCTGTTTTCAAACATAGATGCTTATGAGAAACATCTGATTGAAACAAAAAAGAAAAAACTGGTACGTGACTTGAAAGATTTTGCTACCGGGCATATATTCTCTTGGTCTGATGAGAAAACAGATAGACAAGGCTCGAGCTGTGCACGGACAGTGAAAAATACTATACCATCTAACAATTTTAGCTCTACATTTACTAAAGAGCCTGAAAATTCAGATCGCTCTCATGAGCATGTGCAATTGAATCAAGCCAGAACGGTTACATGCTTGAAAGATACTCCTACTTGTTTTTCAGGTTCATCCAGCTTGCCCTTAACAGAAAATGTTCCGTTTGCAGACAACTAACTGTGATGCTGAAAATAACAGTGTGTCAGTACTCCTTTTTTTACAATTGACACTACCAGAACTGTTGAAATCGAAGGAGAGAGGTCGTTCAATGAGTCGGACTCGTTTCAACAAGAGGCAGAATTTGGGGACATCAGAAGTAGAGCAAGTTGTGCGGAACAAAATATGCAAAACCTAGTGTTTAATCTTTCAACTACAACCTTATCTGTACAACAGTTAAAGGTATTGAACTATGGACTTAATTTTATACCTTCAGGTTATTCTAACTTGATAGATGTGTTAAATGATCTACGATTATTTGTGAGAAATTTATCTTTAAAGCTATGTTATGGTAACAATGCTGGGGGTATGATAGATTTCAAAAAACCAAGCCCTTATGTACCTGTTCACCCCCCCCCTTTAGTTGAAGCATTTTATAAATTATGTCAAAATGATGTTTGAGTACTTTTCAAGTAAAAGAAATCATGGTTTTAATAATCTCAGTAGAGCGGAATATTCTGCCTTAATGGAGTTAATATCTTATACACTGTGTTTCAGGCCAGCTGATAAGGGAGGAGGAATAGTGGTCTTTGACACTATTACATTGATGTTATGTTGAATATGCTTAGTGATACTGTCACTTGCTTGCCACTTACTGAACTACAAGCACAAAGGCTAATAGTAGAAGTGCAACAATGTATTGAAGACTTGTTAATGGAGGGCACCATTGATAAACAGCTCTATGAATACTTCATAGTTGAGCATCCCGTGGTACCATATATCCATGGACTTCCAAAACTGCATAAGAACCCCACTAATCCACCCATGCGACCCATTGTATCTGGCAGAGGGTGGGCCACAGAGACACTCCATATATGTGGAGAAACAACTTTGTCCTATACTTAAAGTTGAACATGTTTTAAAGGACACTAGACAATTTTTGCAAAAGTTAAATGAATGGAAGTTAAAGTGATTTACTAATGATGTGTTACTAGTCACTACGGATGTGACGTCACTTTTTACATGCATCCCTAATGATACAGGGGTAGACTTTTAGACATTTTTTGACACAGAATAGTACATATAACACAAATAAGGTTCATCTGATTTGCTCCCTTATAGAGATTATATTGGAACATAACTTCTTTGTTTGAAGGCTCCTTTTATTTACAACAAATGGGTGTAACTATGGGCACGGTTTGTGCCAATAGCTACGCCAACATAGTCATGGCAAAGTGAGAGTCTGATTTTGTTTTTAATGAAAATAATATTTTTTCTAGTTTCATTCCCTATGATGGTCGTTTTGTGGACTGTGTTTTTTGTTTGGGAGAATGATTATTCTTCCTTATGTGAGCTTGTTGAATATCTTAATAGCAGCACCAGCTTTTTGAAATTTACATTTAGCTCATCTAATGAGAAGATTTCTTTTTTGGATGTACAAATTATTATGGCCCCTGATGCCATTGAGAGACAGATTTATACTAAATCTTGTAAGACCAACAACATTTTACATGCCAAGAGTATGCATACGAAATCTGTAAAGAGGAATGTACTAAAAGGGCAATTTTATAGATCTGCCCAGCTGCATACAAAGAACAGTTGTATGTATGAATCTTTTGAAGAAATTTAAAATAATTTTAAAGAAAAAGGCTATCCACATGATATATCTGAGGCACAAGATGAGGTTGTCTCATTTAGGGACATTCTATCAAAACCCTACCTGAATTCAGAAGTGGGCCCTGTCAACAAGATTGGGAACTTGTTAGGTAAGGCAAGAATGTGCCTCACCTTCTCCAATGATTCTTCTGCTATATGCAATATTATTAAAAAACACTGGAAAATAATACAATCAGATGGTAAATGTAAGGAGACTTTGGGTGAAGTGTCATAATTTACCTTTAAAAATCAGAAATTTCTAAAGAGACTGCTCTGTTATAAATCCAACAGGGTTGTTAATGGGAATGAACATTTAGGGAATGCTATTTCAGGGACCTTTCCTTGTCGTAAATGTACCATGTGTTATGTAAGTAATGATGATATGTATGTACACCCTGTGACTGGACATGTCTATGAGCTTAAGGCATATTCTGACTGTAATACAACGTGTATTTAGCTTCCTGTGAGCTCTGCAGAATGTTCTATGTGGGCAAGACTAATAGGTGTTTGAGAGATCGGATACATGAGCATCTTTACAGTATCCGGAGAAATGATAGTAAAAATGCCCTTGCAAAACATGTTACCCAGATGGGAAATAATCATTATTTTAAATTTTCAGTATTAGAGATTTGTCAGCCTAATGTTAGAGGAGGTGATATAACAACTAGGACTGAATGTCAAGAGGTGAAATGGATGTTACTTTTACAAACTACAGGGACTAGGGTTAAATGAGTTCATTCCCCTTAAACCTATTTTAAAGTTACGAGATCTGCAGGACTACTTGCCTGTATTATTTAAATTGTAACTGCTATTACTGTGTAGATCTGAAGAAGTACTCTGTTATGTACGAAAGCGCTAATCTTTTGTTTTATGTATTGAATCAGTGTGTTTTATTGGATTTATTAAATTTTCTTGCACTACTGCAGTTTAGTTTACTTTGATACAAAATATTCTTTCCTGCAACCGGACTTTGCTCCTTTACCTTCTTTTCCTCCTACTTTATTTTGCTTTTCTTAAAAGTACTCAATTTTATTTATTCTGCTGCATTTATTACTTCTTGGTAGTAGCCTGATTAAATTGTAACTGTTATTCTAAGTATTTTGGTTTAAGCACTTTGGCTTCATACAGGCTGTTTTACATTAAAGGAGTACCGTACCCACAGACTCAAAACACATGTTTATTTCATTATGGCTTGATGTTTCCTACATTTTAACAGCACTCTGTGATTATTTACAGGATTTTAAATATTTTTATATGTAATTCCGGGTCTACTTCATATGACTGACAGTCATTTGGTAGACAGTTCATTTGGCTGACAAAAAGTATAGGTGGGGGGCTTCGCCCCCCACACCCCCCCCAACTATATATAACAACTCCACGGTCGCACAACAGTGGGGAGGGGGGCAAATCCCAGGTTTTTGCCTTGAATACTTTTTGTCAGCCAAATGAATGTCAGTCATATGAACTGTCAGTCATATGAAGTAGACCCGTAATTCCAGAGTTTGACCACGTCTGGCATATTGACGTGGTTTTGATAAATCAGTTTGTCATTCAATATCCCACAATGCAGTGTTTGGCTCAAAAATGTTACATCATGCAGGCCTCAGTTTGCCTAAAGCTGCTGTCATTTCATAGATGTTGCATGCATACACTGCTCTCTTTTAGTCAGTAATTTGTAAGTAACATTCCCTGCTGCTGAATGACTACTTAAAACAGAAGCAGTGCAAATGTCACAGAACACACTTTCAAAGTGCTGTTTACTGCTGCCTTTTTAATTAAGTTTAAATGGCACTAATTTGCCAGAAACTGAATTCCAGTCCATCTACTTCTCCCCTCCCCCATAACACTTGGCCTCCCTAGCTGTCAAAGTCCTAAGGGTAATTTGACCTGTTAATTCCTGTGATTGGCAGTTCTTAGCAGGGAGGCTTGACTCATGTAATTTAATCCTTGTTCTTAGTAGTTCCTTTGACAGAGGGGACCAGGGGCGGCTCGTGCTATCGGACTGCCGGTCTGCAGCCCCCCCACCTAGAAAACAAAGAGAAAAAAAATCTAAGAAACAAAAAATCCACTCAGACTGCCTTTACCGGCAGTCCGCATGCATAAAAAAAGGTACCCAGCAACCTGTGCTGTAGGATACCCAGGAATCTGTGCAGTCGACGACTGCACAGAACAGAGGAGCTCCGGACTGCTTGCCTTGTAGACAGGCCCAATGAGAAGTGAGCTGAGAGCTCAGGGCCAATGAGGAGTGAGCTCTCTCTCAGCAATTTCGCTGCGTGTGTCGTCGCTGGCTGGAATATTTTAGTCGCTGCTACCTGAATGGATTCTGTGGCTTCGCCGGCTGGATTTTGTTGGTCGCTGCTGCCTGGGTGTCTTACAGATGGATTCTGTAGCTTCGTTGGCTGGATGGGAGTCGTGCAGATCGAGTTTGTTGGTCGCTGGATTCTGTTCATGAAACTGGTAGAGGTATGTGTGTGTGCGTGTGTGTGAGTCTGCTGTGAGAGAGAGAGATTTTTAAAATAAAAAATGTTATGCAAACATTTTTCCCAGAGGAATATATATTTTGAGGGGGGTGTTCTGACCACTTCTTACCTTTCAAAACTGGTTAGAAAAAAATTGTCATATCCCAAATCAAGTCTGTTTATATTACAATACAAACACTGCATCAAATTTCGTTCAAATTAATTTTGTTACTTTAAGCTACTACTCCTTTATTTACGAAAATACCCAACATGTTGGGACAGTCGCCTGATGTAAGAACTGTAATGCTGTTTACTCGGAATCACTGCAGGTGCACCCGTCTGATTTTGTGGACTCGGCTGGGGTCGTGATGCCACACCAGGTATCCATTTTCTTATAAATATATACAGAGAAGAAGAAATGATAAGAAAGGTAAAGACAGCAAGCCCCGACTGGCCAGGTTAAATGTGTGCCCTTTTAAAGTTATCAAAGCCAAAACAATTCAATTCCCACACAAGAACAACAGAACGAAGTTACAGTAATGGGGTTAAAATCATGAACGCAAACATGATTACAAATTACTACACCTCTAAAAACAGCACTGTGTGTGTGAATGGGGGGGGGTGCATGAGACTTGGTGATGTGTCTCTAGCTGGATTTTCCAACTTTTAGGGTGGGTGTTTAAAACGGCTGCGGAGAAGGTCCACATCAGTTCACCACAACGCCCCTTCATTAAATCGAAAGCAAGTCGAGGCACTTCAAGTGACAAGTTTCTGCTCCGATGTTTCAGCCTCACCCTTACATCAGGGCGGCAGGTCATTCACTTTGGTTCAGTAACTTGAAAAAACAGGAAGGGTTGCTGTTTCTTTTTAATTAATTTCTGCGCTTCTCTTAAACTGGGCTGTAGACTGCTTCAGCTGACTCTGAGTGCATTCTTCTGTTTATGCATGCTTGCTAGAAAGTAAACCAGTGTGTTTTTAATTGAAGGCTACTGCTCAAAGGCATAACCACCACAGTGACGTGTTTTAAGTAATCCTTTTGTCTTTTGTACATCTGCACCTGTCAACAATCTGAATTTTGCTGAACTAACATCAGGCAAAAGCACACTGTAATTTGGTTGTTCTCCCTCAGTATATATAAATGGGGAGTTTCCAGCATACACAGGCTTAGCCTGATATTGCTTAATTAATGTCAGAAGGCATACCAAGCTAGTCATTGATTATAATGGTTCTGTAGACAGAACTACAAGTCATTAATCATACTTTTGCACAAGTAGGCTTCTTTTAAAGAAAAATAAAATACATGGCAAACACACAGCTTAGTTATTTTCAATTTGTTATTGCAAAGTGTAATCTACATTGAATATATGAAAAGTAAAGTATATTAAGGTAAAACATGAGCAATGCAATGGCAGTCATCACTTAAACGATGTTCATTATGGAATGAGTAAGAAACTGTGCTGGAGATCAGATAGCACTCTGTATTGCCTTCTTTCTAATGAGTAAAAATCAAGGTCATTCATGTCACTGGCGATTTGAAGAGAATGACTTGTTCCTTGTATAACTGTTTTTAAATGCTTTACTTCACTGACTACTGAAAAGAAGAAACAAGCAAGTAAAATGATGTTATAGGCCTTATGTTACTTGGAAAATAAATTGCTGCAAGTTAAAAAGGAAGAAACCAAGGCACAGTGATTGTTCTAGCCATGTTCTTTGTGATAATGATGTACCTTTTTGAGACATTGTTAATAGCACAACAGGTAGTGTACTTGCTTTTGATGCAGAAGGATGTGGGTTCTACTCCCACAGTAAGTAGATGCATTGCCGATACTGTACTGTGTTGTAAAGGGGGTGGATGCTGCAGTCCTTTTTGGCAAAGATACCTAGTAACTATGAACCTGTTATCAGTTTGCCATCCATTCCCTATTGCGGTATTACTAGCTTATTCTTTTAATGCATGCAACATAGGTAATTTATTCTTCAAGGGCAACAGGCACTTTATTTGTAGATGAAACAATGACATGTAAAGTTGCTTGCTAGCAGCAACCTCTTTATTAGTTACCGATTTCTTTAATGTGGATTTTACTACTTCAGAGATTGTGCATATTTACTGATACTAGTAGACTATAGAAGGTTAAGTAGACTCTTTATGATGGAAATGTTCTAAATTGGGCAGTTTTGTCATTGGTGCATGCATTTTGTTTAATTGTTTACTGGAAAAATGTTCAAAACAATAAATTTAAAATGCCCTCTAACAACTGTACTGTATTGTACAAGGAATATAATTTAATACAATCAGAAGGTGTATCAAAGAGCATGTGTATGTTTCATGTTCAAGGGGCGTATGATTTGAAAACAGCCCAAAGTTAATCTTTATCTGCTACTGGCAAAATGTATTTTCTTTGAACATGGGTTTCAATGAATGTGAGTTTCAAGGGCAGAGAAGTTTTAATGCCAAGTCTATTTTCATTGTGAGACTGCATTGCATTGATTAGTAGATATCTATTAGGGTTTGTACTGTAAAATGCACAATAAAACTTCAGACGAAATCCATATCATCGCAGAAGTAAAGCAGTATGCATATTACAGTGTTTTATAGTACATGGGGTGAAATAACCAAGGAAAGGGACATTGGAATGGCTACGGGGGGGAGGTGCCATTCGACCATGATTTTGTGAGGGGGAAGGGCAACAAATTTAGACAGCCCAGGCTGAACTATACCTCAACTTTCCAGATTCTTTATTCTTATTTTTGGTTTGTTCCTCAATTTGTAGTTTTCTGGCAAATCCTTTAGGAATGACGTCACTAAATAATGTCCGACATTGAGTTTCAGACGTTATAACCTTCAGAAAAATGCATGCTAACGCAAGACCTGTTATTCTATCAACTGTCTTAAGTTTATACAAGAGCAATTTTTAGTACTGTTTGTATGTTCCCCCAATATATTTGGCCTTGTACAGATTTCCTGCATTAAGAAGTTGAGAAGTATGTGCAAATAAATCGCTTTATAGAATTAGGAATACCCAAACCTCTCAACTATCCCCAATTTTGGCTCAAAATGTTGCTCTTCCCCTAATAACCCCTGTGCAAACTGGCAATTTTGGAAGAAAATGTGGAGGGTTTAAAATTATAAATAATGTAATGATTAGAGTTATAGATTATTTTTATTTCAGAAATGCATGTAAATGCTCTTATTTTGTCAGCTGCTCAAGTTAACAGTACTAATATTAAAAAGGTGTCCCTTCTTTGACAGGTTCCCAGCTGTATTTTGTGGCAAGTTTATATTTTTGCATCACGTTTTTGGTCTGTTTTTCATAAAATTGTGGTTTTCTGCCAAATTAGTGGCAAATCATTAAAGATTGAGGTTAGAAAATAATGGCAGACCTTTGAGTTTCAGATTTCATACCCTTCAGAAAATTCATACTAATGCAACACCTACTACTATTCTATTATCTTTCTAAGTTTATAAGAGCAATATTTAAAAATTGTCCTTGTTTTTGGGCCTGTGTCCCACTTCTATGTATGGCTTTGTCCAGATTTCTTGCTCTGAGGTTGAGAGGTATGAGTGTCAAAGCCATCACCATCAGCTAGAGACACACTCCCCCATGTAGTGACTCTCTGTGTCCAAACAAGGCAAGGAGCAATTATGTAGTGTAAGTGTGTGTAGTATTCCCTCATCCAAGTTAGACACAAGTACAATAGTGGCTTTTCATCTGTCCTTGATTTTGCAGAATGTTCTAGTTTTCTGTAATATTTTTATACTGTTGATTTATGCTTCTTATTCAGAAAATGCATGATGTCGCAGTGCTCTGTTGCTTTGTGATTTGCTAAGCTCATTACATTTGTTGGATGGTTGCAATAATCTTTGCAGGCTTTACTCATAAACTAAACAAAATGCCAATCTATCATGTATGGTCCATAACCTGTACAGTAATCCTTTAAGCAATTTATCTTGAGCTTGTTTCTTGTTTGCTGTTCATTTTTTTTACTTTGATCATGTTTTCCCCATGAAACAAGTAGATAGTTGTTGTCAGGCAGCAGGTCTTTTTTGGACAAAAAAAAAACATTTTTACAAGTGGGGTATCACAGAGATTTCTACTTTCAGCATGTTACTTGGTACTTTTATAAAGCTGAATATAAGTTATAATTAGAACTGCAGTGCAAGGAGAAGTTTGTTTTTTTTATACTTGATTTTGACTAGTATTCCAGTAATGTATTTAAAAGGTAATTTATTTTTTCATGCCTCACAACCTTTTTGTTTCCATATAGATAATTAAGTAAGCTGTCATGTAGCCAATGCATTTGAAATATTTTTTTTCTTCTACACTACATTTTGTCTTGATTGGACTCTTGTAATGACGGTTTGGCACCCAGGGCAGTGTATTTAAAGTTCCAGTTGTGTTTTTGAGCATAGCCCCACCCCTTTCTAATTGGCCCCACCCCTTCCCATTGCCCCCACCCATTCAGCTGGTTCCTGCAGCCCCCCTTTAATTTGAAGTCACCAGCCGCCACTGGAGGGGACATTTGTTTGTGCTGCACTATAGCAATAGCCTTACATGACTGCATTCACATCTAGTTTATGTAGAGACTCCTGTAAATTCTTGCATCAAGGCGCTGCAGAATAAAATATTTTGGGTTGAAATCATGGTTCCACCATATGGGTTTGTTCTGGGATGTGCCCTGCACTTGTTTCTATGGGGTACAGCTGCATCTATGCAGCTGTTTACATGATAGTATAGTGTGGTGGTGGTGGTGGTGGTCCTCCTCTCTGCATATTCATTGGAGTTAGCTGGATTTAGTGGGGATACGAAGCTTGACAATCTAACACTTAGGAGCAGGTAGTTTGTCTAGGTGGTGTTACCGCCATTAAATAAAGAAATGTCATGTATAGTTTATTGCTACAGAATGGTAACAGATGTAGAACAGAAATATGTGCAGATTGAAAAGAATACATTATAAGTGTGTGAACAGAGAAACTTCTACAGATATCTATTAGGGCTCGACTCCTGTTCTAAAATGCCCAGAAACCAGTAGTTCTACTATTTTCAACAATCAAGTTACAGTCCCTACTGGTAATTACCTTTAGAATGTTCAGTGCCAAGGCAATACATGTCAGTCTAAAAACTATTGCTAGGATGCTGTCCACAAATCTTGTTACTGACCAAAATCAGATGCAGAAATTAACATTGTATCATATGTGCAAGGCATAGTGGTAACTCCTATAACCACCCAAAGATTACAAAAGCTTAAACCAGCTAATGAAATTATATACTTACACACTTATTCAACACATTTGTAAAGGAACTGCTCAACTGCATTCAAATATCAAGAACCCAAAATTACCCATGTGTAAATTGCATTCAGTTTCAAGAAGCTGCTGCCGAATTGCATTCAAATATCCAGTGAACCAAATGCATGGACTCTGTGCTTGTAAATGCTCGTGATTACAAACTCAACCTACTAACTGCCAGTAAACCAAATGCATTGTGGACTCTCTGTTGGTGACTCAAAAGAATGAATGCAATGCACTAACTGGTTGCGGGTAAGCTGAAATGCATTGCTGCTGAGTTGTACTTGCCCTTACCTTGAGCAAGTATGTCACACATTGGTATGTGCCTTGCAATGAGCAGCAACCTACCTTCAGCAAGGATGCACCACAGTATGAATAAAAATTGTCAGTAAGATGATTCAATATCTGTCAGCATGGTTGGACATGACCAACAATATCAATATGAATGCCATGGATCAGCTAGGACAAACACCCATTAGGGGTGCAGTTACTCTTGACAGTCCTCAATATGGGGGAATGATGCACATACCACCTCCCCTTATGAAACATCCTCGTTCATCAGGTAGGACCATAGAACTGTGTCCTTTGAAATAAAAATAAAGCCTGTGTACATAGCTAATCCTAGAACATGTAATTATTCCAAGACACACTTCACACTTTGAATAGACATCTTTGTAAAATTAAAAAGCCCCCACAAAGCCATGGGAAACAGCTGATGCATTTTCATTCCCAAATGCCATTTAAAATCATATATATGGCTGTATAGAGGCAGAGATCCCTACTCAAAGTAAGCACGGGATACATCCAAAAAACAGGCAATTCTGGTTGAATCCAACAATTACGTGGCTGCACAACATGAGAGACCATCATGTCAAAATCAGAAGTCCAATGCCAGCAAGGTAAAACTTCCTCAAACTTATTGAAACAGCAGTGAAACCCACATCCAAAGAAAATGCATCTGGCCAATGGTGGATAACATCACCTCTGGGCTGTTTTCAAATCAAGGCCCCTTGTGCACGACGCACACGTGTTCTGTGATACACCTTCATAACTGTATTAAATTATATTCCTTGTATAACACAGCACACTTGTTAGAGGGCATTTTAAATTTATTGTTTTGAACATTTTTACAGTAAACAATGAAACAAAAATACATGAACCAATAATGACAAAACTGTCCAATCCAGAATCATAAAAAGACTATTCAAGCTACTCAGATATATAAACTGCACACCAAAACTACCTAAATATAAATAAAATTCACACCAGAACTACCTAGATATAAGAGATTGAATGCAGCCACGTGAAACACAGAGCAACGGCAGAACTATATAAATATGAGAGATTGAATGCAGCAACGGTTGAACTGCCATAAATGTATGCTCCTAAATAAGACTGAAATTAACTGTAATGGCTGAACTATCCTAATGTAATGCAACAACGTTACACACAGAGCAATGGCAGAACTATATAAATATAAGAGATTGAATAGCTGAACTATGAACTAACCTAATGTAACAGCAATGGATATGAAAAAGAAAGCTGTCTGTGAATGTGTTAATGGCAACAGAGACAGAAAAAGGGGTTCACAGAATATATTCTGCATCATGTAATATGCATAGCTATGAGACAAAGCACTGCCATGATTTTAATCAGTTTTGTAAAACTTATGTAAAAAGGAACCACTGTTTCAAAAAAAATGCATTAAAGAAGTGTTTTCAAAAGAACGAGCATGTTATTAAAGTGAATGATTTGGCACAGTGAAGTCTGCAAATGCATC
Organism: Protopterus annectens; assembly: GCF_019279795.1. Lineage (NCBI taxonomy): Eukaryota > Metazoa > Chordata > Ceratodontiformes > Protopteridae > Protopterus > Protopterus annectens. The sequence continues at coordinate 230,237,858 of NC_056735.1, read as the reverse complement.
AGACAGTGAGGTGACCACAAATTAGACTGTTGGCAAGTGAAATGATGCATTTAAATAAGATAGAGATGCAAAGTATAATATTTTGCCTCAATACTGTTAAAACCCTGGATTTAAATGTCATAAACTGCACAGCTGTTAATGCACACACCCCAACACTTCCCCCAGCATACACTCACATACAGTAACACTGAGTTGAACACCCCACCCTGACTAGCTACTTGCATAAAAAAATAAGAAAGTCCCCATTAGTACACTAGTGAAATCAGCAAGACAGTGAGCAGTTGTAACTGTTCTGAAAACTGCAGCTGTACATTTTCCCTTATGAAAAAAAATATGGACTAAAGTTAAATGCAACAAATATATACACACACAGCAACACAGCAGTTACAGCTGTTCTGAAAACTACAGCTGTACAACAAACATTTTCCCTTATGAAAAAAAAAAAAAAACACGTGCACACACAGCCAAGCTTCCCCCCAGCACACACAAGCTTCCCCCAGCACACACACACGCACAGTCAAGCTCCCCCTCCAGCACACACACACACACAAACAAGCTTCCCCCAGTGCGCGCACACAGTCAAGCTTCCCCCCAGCGCGCACAAACACACTCAAGCTTCCCCCCAGCGCGCACACACACACTCAAGCTTCCCCCCAGCGCGCACACACACACACTCAAGCTTCCCCCCAGTGCGCACACACACTCAAGCTTCCCCCCAGCACACACACACACACACACTCAAGCTTCCCCCAGCACACACAGCAACAATCCCCCCACATGCGAGTGAAATCGGCAAAACAGTGAGCAGTTGTGAATGTTGCAATAATTACACCTGAAAAAAAAAATAACATGGAATCAAGTGAAACACAGCAAATGTATACACGCACACCCACTTCCCCCCAGCATACATACAGACACACAGATAGCAATGCTTCCCCCAGCACACACACACACAGCAATGCGTCCAAACACAGCAAATGTATGCACATTACTTTTCTGTGGCAAAGAAAAATGCTGGTCTTTTAATAACCGAGACGAAACGACAATTACAACTTGGAAGATGTGACTGGATGTATGCACCGGATTCTGCATAATGACCAAATCTCAAGTAGGACAGAAAGTAAACACACAAGCTTTTTTTTTCTTTCTGTATCCACTTAAAAAGCACAGAAGCAGTCTAGCATCATATTTTAAAGCAGCAGCGTTTGTTTGGCGATGGCCAGTGAATAAAACACATGCACATGGCCTGGCAGCTAAGGAAACTAAGCATCTCTGAAAATGAGCAAATAAACGTGACCAAGTCAAGCAAACAAAAGCAACCGCAAAAATCTGAAGCAGTTTTGGATTGGACTGCTAAAGAAGCCCCTTTCATCTGGTGTACTTTAAGTTAGATTAAGTGTATGTGTTTGCTGCCTGCCCGTTAGCTAATTGCGACTGTAACCAGAGCAAAAGCACATTCACTAAAATGGGCTGGCAGCAAACACATACACTTTATATAAAGAATTCCGTACACAAAGGCAGCAAACATTGCTTATCTGAGCAAAACACGGTGCACATGCACAACAACTTCTTGACAGTAAAAAAAAATAAGTATGCCTCATAAGCAGGAAAGATTCGTAGCCATTCGGACAACGCAAATATCAAAAAATATGTAAAAAAAACTCTCAGAAAATGTCTATTACCGATGGCCACAGTAACTGTGTGTATTGCCTTGGAGTCATCCATCTCCAAGAAACATGTCTGTTTTGCCATTCTTTCAGTGCCATGGTCTTACAGGAGTGGAAGAACAAACTAATATTAAAAGGTCTCCTTAAGCCTTCTTTCAAGGAAGACTTGGCCAGTTCATCATCTTCCTCCAAGTCTCATGCATCTAAAAAAAAAAGGCTAAGACTTCCAAGAGGCATTCCCCGGTGCCATCCGGTGCTTTGGAACCACCTCCTAAACCACGCAAGACTTCTCCCCTCCTCGGCTCCACTGATCTTGGAACCGATCAAGGCCGTTGATACTATGATTCCAGTGTCGGCCCCATGCATTTTGGAGCTGACTACTGATAGCAAACATCAGAGCTGGTCCAGAGATCCATTGCCAGTCTCCCCAACTTTAAGGGTACCCTATCTTGCAGAGGTGCAGATCTCCCACACCATCTTCCAGGAGCCTATCAGAAGAAGATGTAGAGAGAGTAGTGCTGAGACTCCTGAAGTCATCTGCCTTGCCAAAAATGCTATTGGGTCTGACCCAGTTGGTCCCGGAGCCACTTGAGTCCATTTCCCCTACTGTGGTTCTTCCGAGCTGTGCTGGACTTTCGGAGATGGAGTATTTGGTACTGCTGGTTGTGGAACCTTTGGTTCCAGCTCCCCCCAAGGCTTTCTTGGAGCCGAGTTCCACTCTGACACCTTCGGTGCCATCTGGGGTGTCTAGGAGCCCAAGCTTTCCAGTCTGCCCCAACAGGGACACTTGGACCCGGACCTCTTCAGTTCCGAGTCTCCCTCTCGGTGCACTGGCTAGGGTGAGCTCGGACTCTACATCTGTCTCTGAGCCGATGGCTTCCTCTGTCTCCTCGGAGCCGAGGAGGTCAGCCTTTGAGATGATGCGGAGTGTGCTGTCCCATTCATTAGCTCCACCCAGGGGTACCGACAGTCCTTCCCCTTGGGCAACGAACCTCTGTCTGAGCACCTACTCTATCGACAGCAGAGACCCGCAGCCTCAGGAGCCCCTGGCTGGTGGCCTGCACTCTTCCAAGACCTCCCTGGAATATCCTTCTGAGGAGCTCCCTCGGAAGAGGACATGCAAGAGGAAGCATGTAGACTCCCAGGATGAGTCTCTTTAACTCTGACACTGACCTCAAGTAGTCAGAAGGGTCCCCCAAGTTGTCCTCTGATGATGTCTCCTTTGTAGACATATTAAGAGATCTTTAAGCAGAGGTGTGGCTGGCCTAATGTTACTCCTCCTGATGAGGAGTCGATGTACCTGAAGGCTTTCAGGTCTCAACCTTCAGCCTCTTGGGTGTCTCCACCTTTTGACTAACTTCTAGACCTTGTTAGTCGAAAGGTGTGGGAGACTCCTGATGCCATGGAGCCAGTTCCCAGGAGAACCAATAAATTTTTGTCAGCCCCCAAGGAGAAGGAATTTTTGTCCAAGGGTGTTCCTGTAGATGCCATGGTAGTGGCAGCGGCCACTAAGAAGGAACTAGCAGAGACTTCATCTGTCCATCCGCTGAACAAGGAGTCTCGAACAATGGATAGATACGGGAAGCGTATCTTTTCATCAGCGGCATTCACTTTCAGTTCGCTGAACTACCTAACACATATTACAAGGCTTAAGAGTGATCTCCTTAAGGGGTTGGGAGAGACTCTACAAGGTACATCTAATGAAGGAGACCCTGATAAGGTGTCTGCTCAGTTGTTCACCTTGAATTCCATTGTTAACTCCTCCATGAGGCTGATTTCTTATGCAGCCGATGGAGTGAGCAGGGCAGTGGGTTCAGGAGTTTCCCTTAGGAGGCACCCCTGGATGCGCTTGTGTCACTTTGCGGAGCCATTCAAGTCTACCTTTACCAATGCCCCCTTTGACGGTTCTTCATTTTTTGGACCTAAGGTAAAAGACACACTCACCAGGTGCGAGCAAGAAGGGAAAACGCTCTCTGCCATGGGAGTACGTTTTACCGTCCTCTCTAGACCATACCACAAGGGTCTGTGAGGTGGTAAAATGTGGTTCAAGAAGTCCCAGAGGTTTTTCCTGGATGCACAGGGTGACTCCTCCTTCAGAGGCAGAGGAGGAGGAGCAAATGGTAGACATCTCCCTAGAGGCAGGGGCAGACTGCAAAACCAGGGAGGCCGCAATTTGTTTCGAGGCTGACCCTATCAGCAAAGTGGGGCCTGGCTGTGCTTCTCTGGAGCCAGTCAGGGGTCGCATTTCTTTGTCTCCAGAAGCCTGGCTAAGCATCACCCGAGACAAATGAGTACAAAGAAGTATCACCAGAGGTTATTCCATACCCTTTTCTCTTCCACCTCATGTTCCCAAGAGGATCCCAGATGTTCCACCCAATCACAGGAATCAAGCAACTGTAGAAGTGAACAAGTTGCTTGCAAACAGAGTCATCCAAACCATCCCCGCAGACCAGGTAGGATTCGGAACTTCAGATTCTTTTTAGTGCCAAAACGTAGAGGACTGGAGGTCCATCTTGGACCTTAGCAAATTAAATAAATCCATAAAGGACAAGTTCCGTATGGTGACACTGCAGTCTATACTTCCTCTATTAGAGAAAGACACTTGGATGTGCTCAATAGACCTCCAAGATGCGTACTACCACATAAAAATGGACAAGAGCATCAAGGAGCCATCTACGCTTCCAACTGGGAGCCAGTCACTACCAGTTTTGTGCTCTGCCCTTTGGTCTCACCACAACCCCCAGGGTGTTCACCAAGTGTATGGCAGTAGTGACAGCTCACCTGAGATGTCTAGGATTCCAAGTGTTTCCGTACCTAGATGACTGGCTCCTGACCGCCTCCACCAGGCATCTACTTCTTCAAACCAGAGATTCCACTATCCAACTTTGTGCCCAGTTGGGGATTACTATAAATTGGGAAAAGTCTGCCTTATCGCCCTCTCAATTTGTGACTTTTATAGGTGCAGAAATAGACACAGTCGCCATGTTAGCTCGTCTTCCAGCAGAAAGAGCACAGAACCTCATACAAGTCCTTTGTCTACTCCCCCCTCTGTAAAGTCAAGGCAAAGACAGTGCTGAAACTCTTAGGGATCATGGCCTCCACCATATTGCTAGTTCCTCTTGCCAGATTACACATGCGGATTCTTCAGTGGCTCCTATCATCCCAGTGGTTCTTCCAACAACTGCCTCTATCCCACTACATTATTTTAACAGAGTCCTGCAAAAAGGACCTCCGTTGGTGGATCCAACCCAACCAGCTATCGACAGGCACCCCATTCCTTCCTCGCCAACCTGTTGCTATTGTGACCACGGATGCCTCACAGATGGGGGGGGGGTATTATCTAGGCAGGCCTGTCCAAGGCACATGGCAAGATCATGAGGTTCACCTGCATATCAATGTTCTAGAGATGAGGGCGGTGCTTCTGGCATTGCAAGCACTTCATGACCTTCTTCCTCTTGGGATGATAGCAATACAATCAGATACGTCAGTAGCATGGTATCTCAACAAACAAGGCGGAACCAGATCTTACCCCCTTTGTCAAGAGGCTATTCGTGTTTGGAAATAAGTGATGTTTTCCCAGTGCTTTCTAGTGGCAATGCACATCACAGGGACAACCAACATGATAGCAGACAAACTCAGCTGGGCAGTCTTGATGCCTCACGAGTGGTCTCAGAAGCAGGAAATAGCGGAACAAATTTTCCACAGATGGGGACAGCCCTGCTGCAATCTTTTCACCAGTCCGATCAACTGCAAATGCAGCAGCTACTTTTCCCTTATCCCCCCTCCAGGGGAGTCACTGAGAGACAAACTTGTACATGATTGGCCCCTGGGTCTCCTTTATGCCTTCCTGCCCTTTCCTCATATTCAAGGTGATTCAGAAAGCAAAATGGTTGGGAAGCAAATTGATTCTCATCACTCCTTACTGGCGTCGTCAGGTTTGGTTCCCCCTTCTCGGGCCTCATCTGCTAGACGATCCAGATCTCTTCATCCCAGCCTCCACACCCTCAATTTGACAGCTTGGCTGCTCCAGTTCCATCCCTGGTCAGGCTTCATGCTTTTTCACCTGCTGTGACCCACATTCTCACATGTTCTCACAAACCCTTCACTAGAAAGTTATACACCAGCAAATGGAGAAGGTTTTCTATCTGGGATGAGGAAATGAACGTTGAACCTTACACTGCATCCATTCCAGTGGTTTTAGAATTCTGAACTTTTCCACCAGGGTTCTGCTGTTGCCACAATTAGGGTTCAGTTGGCAGCAATATCAAATTTTCATTTGGATCAACATGAGTCTAATCTGATGTCACACAGATTGTGCAAAACCTTCCTTAAAGGTGCTACTTGCTGAGACCTCCCTTTCAGGAACTGGTAGCTTTATGGGATCTAAACTTCGTCCTATCCAGATTAAAATCTCCACCCTTTGAACCTGCTCTTTCATGTTCGTTGAAGTTTCTGTCTTGGAAGACTTTGCTTCTGGTGACCATCCCATCTGCTAAATGAGTATCAGAGTTACAAGCACTGTCTATCAAGCCCCCTTATTTGATTTTCCACAAAAATAGAGCATCTCTTCACAGAAATCCATCCTTTGTCCCTAAGGTGTGCTCTCATAATAACTTGAACCAAACTGTAGAGCTTCTGGTGTTCTATCCTAATCATTCCAACACAGCAGAATACAGATTTCATCAATTGGACGTTCACAGACAATTACGGTTCTATCTACACCAGACCAAGGAATTTAGGAAGTCAGACCAATTGTTTGTATCCTTCTCCGATTCCAGATTAGGTCTCCCAGTTTCCAAAGTGACCCTTTGGAATTGGATTTCCAGTTGTATATCCTGCATTAATTCTTCCGATGGAAAACCTTTACTGTTCAAGATTAAGGCTCATTCTACAAGATCCCAGTCTACTTCAGCAGCCTTTCAAGCCAGGGTTCCAATTGATAATATTTGTGCAGCAGCAACCTGGGCTACCCCTCACCCCTATATTACTCATTACAAATTGGATTTGACCTCTAGGGGTAGAGCCTTCTTTGGTTCCATGGTACTCAGGAGTATTTTTCCATGAGCCACCCAAGAATAAGGTGCTAGGGATGCTGTCCCATGTGTAAGAATGAAGGTGAGATAGGACTACAGAACATAAAGAAGTTATGTACTCACCATAACATTCCATGTTTGTAGTCCATCTCGCCCTTCATTCTTATGAACCCACCCTCCTACGTCCTTCCTGGAAGGATCTGGAGACAGAAACATTTTTCATAACAGGTGGAGACCTTTTATCATTGTTCTTTTTGGATAATTTTTGTTCTGTCTTTCTATAGTTTAGCAGCAAACAAGATCAGGGGATTATACTGGTGCACCATGGGATATCTACCTAGCCACGAGCCAACTAGAAGACTTTGAGCTTTGTAATAGGCCGAGTCGTAGCCAAGGATCGGCTCCAGACCCATGTGTAAGAATGAAGGTCGGGATGGACTTACAAACATGGAACGTTGTGGTGAGTACATAACTTCTTTTTTAGTTAGATGTCTGGTTATGTAATGGATTATTTTGAGGACTAAGAAAGGTAGATGTTCTTATTGTAGGCAAAATCCCAACAGACTTCCACATCCTTTGTGCCATTTGTTTAGGCCCTGAGCGGATTCTAGAGGACTGCAGGATCTGTCAGGAATTTGCTGTTAAATTCTTGAAGTAGGCAACATTCGCTGTAAAACTATTTGGATTGTAAGAAGCTTGAGGTTTGCACCTGGTCTGCCATGACATCCTCAAGTTCATTGTCAGTTGACATCCAGCTGAGAAAGACGTGATCCAAAGAAAAGCTGGAAGGGGTCACAACTGACATGAATTCAGGATCTGTCCTATTGTGGATCAGGGATTTAGGCCCTGGTGCAGCACTTTTGCATCCTCTGGATGGTATTTTTTTATACTCCTGAGGCCTATCAAGGCCATCACACCAAGGGAAATGAGTACATACTACCAATCCAATGGCCACAGCCATACTGTCAGAGTGCGCATCCCATTGCTGGCAGTTATCACTAAAGCCTGCTATGTTGCCTTGTAAGGGGAGAATGGGCATCTCTGTTCTTGTAAGGAAGGTTGGTGTCTAGTACCCAGCATCCAGTGGCTCTTTTCTACCCTCCACACCCCAAGCTGTCTTCTAGTAGGTTTTCTTGTTTTAGGGTTTCCTTTAAACCTTGCAGAACCTGCAGCCAAGCACTGATCCCTGTCTGTCTTGAGTTCTGTGTGGGGATGAAGGAAGGAGGCAGCCAGAAATGTAGTGGCTCACTCTGCTGAATTTCAGGAGATTTCTGATTACTCCTTCCAGATTTCTTCACTTTTCTACATGATAGTGACACAGAAAACACCATTTCCTTTGCTTGCACAGAAGGGAAATCTCATTTGGAGATGCTTTTTCTAGAATGAAAGCTCACTTCAAGTAGGAAGCTAGGGAGGTATCGGATCCCCAACAAATCAACTTTGATTTATTTGGTCTGGTGCCCCCTATACCTTTGAGTAGTCCTCTTTTTTAAGAGGCCTTTTGGATGTTTTTATGGCACCCATCAAGGAGCAGGGCTTTCATTCCCCTGCCACAAAGAAGCCTGATAGGTCCTGTAGGATCCAGGAATTCCACAGAGAAATGTACAAGAACCCTCTGGTAGAGCCAGCAGTAGTGTCTGTGAATCTGTAGAGGAGATCCGATTTGATTCAATTCCAGTATTCTCCCAAACAAGGGGAAGCAGAATCAGACTGGTTCAGAAAGATGGTGTACACAGCTGCCACTCTGGCCTTCATAGATTGTAGGACACCTATACCAAAGTATCATATTGCTCTCCTAGATCAAATGATAGACATGACTGGGGAGGTGTCTGATGGGGGACATGTATAAAATTGCAGCAAATTACTCAGACTATTGGTTAGATGGCAAAGCACACTATTAAATGTGGTTAAAGTATTCATGGTACAACATCCAGACTGACAGCAATAAATTCAGTCTTTAGAAGACATGCCTAGCTGAGGCTACAGTACCTACCAGGAGATGTCAAAATGTAGCTTCTCAGTGCACCACTAGGCAAGGAACTGGCTTTTGAGGACTCCACTACTGAAAATGGAGAAAAGGAGCAATACTGCAGGGCATTAAACAGCTTTTTCACTCCTTATGCCAGGGTAAAACAGAAACTACCCATCCAAGCCCAGTCCTTGCTACTACAAATAAGGAAAACTTAGACAAGTGAAAGGGAAAAAAGGACCCAGTGTAAGAACAATGGTATAGATGCCAAAAGGGAAAGCCTTGGAACCACAGATGTTCTCCCACTAGGGAACAGCTATGACTTTGTAGATCATTTTTCTCCCACACTTTTCTTAACCCCTCATCTAAAATCTAAAGATGGCAAGAAGGGATCATTCAGCCCCAAAGAAACTTGGAACTCATTACAATGCAAAAGGGTTGCTACAAATCAATTTGTTAGGGTTGCAAAGAATAGTTCATAGGAAAGTCTAAGTTGGCATGTATCCTTCATTTGCCAAAAGACCAAGTGCATTTAATTCCCCCTAGAAGAAGCTCCAACTTCTGGGGTCATAGAACCTGTCCTAGTGAGCTCAGGGGCTGTTACTGGTGCACAGAAAGGAAGGGTTATGGAGACCCAACTTGGCCCTTTGAAAACTCAGTACTTACTTCAAAGTACCCAAATTCACAATAATGACATTACAGGCCCTGCTGTACCTCTCTTGATTCCCCAGGGCCTGATGGTCACTTTAGATCTCATTAATGTGTACTCCCAGTTACTCATTTTCAAGGAAGACAGTCAATTTCTCAGGCTCAAGATATGGGACTAACACTTCCATACATTATCTCCTTGTTCTTTGGATTGGCTATTGCACATTTCACTCCAGTAGTATATAAATTGCTCAAGTCTTGCCTTCTCTTAAATTTCACACCTCCTGAACATTATTCTGCATTCCCCACAAATTCCATTTATTTCAGTGTAACCTGCTCCTTCCTTTTTTTTTTTAAATTGAGCTCCATTTTTCTTCATTATCCCTTGCTACTTTAATTTATAACTTTCTGCATGTATTATGTATATGAGCTTAAACTATGTAGCTCTAAAGCATCCATTCAAATCAGGTAATCCTAAACCACCTTATTCTGTGGGGAGAATCAGCTTATCCTACTTAATTCATGCCCTGTTTTCCCTCACTATAAATGTCTTCAACTCTTTTATTAATTACTATCCACAGATTCTCCTTTGATTAATACAAATATGCCTGACTTGTTTATAAAATTAAAGGGACTAAAATATTGTCATGACTTTATCCTTACTATCCATATCCATAACCAAGAGCTTCCAGTTTTTGTATAACTATCTTCCAGCATGTACTTGTCTGCCATAACAGAATGCTTTTTAACCCATACACCTAAATACTTCATCTTATGTCCCCATAAATATGGATATTGTTAAACAAATTTGTGTGTGGGGTATTTACTTTATTGATATAGCCTTTGTTTTGCCTTCAATAATTTCATATCCAGAAAAGATATGAAACTTTCTGAAAAAATGTTTCTAAACACCAAAATGTCCTTTTCTGGTTTTAAGTATAGAATAATGCAATCTGCAATTTTTTTTCCTGGTTGTGATACTAGTTCTGTCCATGAACTTGCAAGTCACTTATTTTCTTTACCTGTAGCTTCTAAATATAAAGCAAACAGATGGAAAAGTGAAAACCCCTACTTGGTTCCTCTCTTCTAACACAGTTTATCATAGAGCAACTCTCCCACCTCAATTTAAGCCTCTGACCTTTCATATAGCCTTCTAGCCAACCCTATTATTATGTAGTTAAATAATTATAACCGAGCTACTAGCAGTCCTTCAGACCTTTAATATAGCAGTCACTTATTTTATATTTGTCCCCAGTATAATCATCACGCTGTTGCCTGAGTTTGTCAAATTCTCTAACCCGCAATGGAAGTTCGCTCCACAACCTTGGAACATGCTGAGTAATATAGCTATATTTTCTTACCGTTCCTTTTTAGTTGTAGAATAGGTCCCCATATATCTTGTTCCAGGATATTGCTCTTTCAAATTTAAGCCTAAATCAACCATCAGTTCCTCCTGTACTGTAGCTGAAATCCAAATATAGTTTGCCTGTCACGATTCCGTAAAACAAATAAATTTTTACAGTATGCTTAAGACTATCTTCATACAAGTGTTTAAAATACCGTATTCCTTTATTAAAATGGATTTGAATTAACTCAGTCAATGCAGTATCAGTGAGTGGTAAGGAACAAAAGATTAAATTATACTCCATGATGAGCCTTATTATATCCACACAAAAGTGCTTTTGGGATTTTTGATTTTCTGTTATCAACTACTTAATATTAATCCCATCTTTTTAAAGCTTTTACGTTAACATCTTGTATATGAAATTTAAATGTAAGATTATTACACAAAATTGTACCAAGATTCTTAATCTGCTTAATTTTAAGTTCTTCTCCCTATCGTTATGATTACTTTATGATCATCTCCAAATTGAATTGCTTTATATTTGTTATGATTGAATTTAGACCCATTTTGTGTGTGTATTCATGAAGCATGTCAAAGTACCCATATAAATTTATTTATTTTATTTTATTTATTTATTTAAATTTGTTGACCGGGAGTGTCCGACTGGATGTAGGTCCATTTTCAGCGGAGGCCCGGGGAGAAAAGCTCCACAGTTAAAATAGACAGTATTTACATTGGATTACATAGTGATTAACAATTTACATAGCAATTACTTACAACATATTTACAGATGAAGAACATAGTACATCAGTAGACAACTAGAATCTTTATCTGTGAAGTGCATACCAGACATTAACAAATGTTACAAGAAGAAGAAGTTCGTGCTGTATAATAAGTACTGGCTTATGAGCATCTGAGCTTGCTATAATCAAGGTAGTTAGTGGAGTGGAAAGAAAGGTAGTGGTTGGATGGGGTGGATGATATTAGAGTGGGAGTTGCAAGGGCATAGCCAGCATGTTTTAGGTGCGCTTTTAGTAAAGTTTTGAAGTGGGTGCATGATGGTATGGAGGTAATTGTGGGTGGGAGTGAGTTCCATAATTTGGCTATGGCGCAAGAGAATAGTGCTTCACCAGCAGAGTTATTGGCTTTAGTGATCTGCAAGTGATTTTTGCTGCTGGATCTTAGTGGTCTGGTGGTGCGATAGGGTTGGAGTAGATTCTGGAGGGATGGGACATTTAGTGGATGGTTTACTAGTTTGTGGGTGAGTGAGAGTTGATACCACTGAAGGAGGTGAGGGAGTTCAAGCCAGCCCAGTTCAGCAAGTGAGAGACAGTGGTGACTACGGTAGGATGCCCCTGTGGCGAATTTGTTGTAGCAGGTCTCTAGCTTGTTTAGATCACATTGCCTTAGGTTGGTATATATTGGAGAGGCATAAAGTAGGGTGGAGATAAGGTGGGAATTTGCTATTGAAATCTTTGCTGCTTTGGTGAGAAATTGCTTATTTCTGTATAACGCTCCTAGTTTTTTGTGGACTTTTTTTTATAGTCATGGATATGTGAATGTCAAATTTTAGTTTGTCTATTTCCACTCCTAGCAATTTGGTGTGTTCAGTTGGGTATATAGTGGTGTTGTCTTTTGCCGTGATGTTAAAGTGAGAGGCATTTTGAGTATGTTTGGTGGGTTGGAAGATGAGTAGTTTAGTTTTGTTTGGGTTGAGTATTAATCGGGCATCGGATAACCATGTTTCAACAGAGGAAAAGGCTTCCTGTGTGACTTTTTGCAGTTTTGGTAGGGACTGGACTGAGCAGATGATGGTCGAGTCATCTGCGTATTGTACGAGTGTGCCATGTTTGGTGGCAGAGGCTAGATTATTGGTGTAAACAGAGAAGAGTAGGGGTCCAAGGATGGATCCTTGGGGAACCCCTATGGAGACAGGTAGTTGGGGAGATATGTCATTCTGCCATACAACGGATTGTTGGCGGTCAGACAGGTAACTCTGAAACCAGTTGGTGATCGATTGTGAGAAGGATAGGTTATTGAGGACAGAGATAAGTTGTTTGTGTGGGACCATGTCAAATGCTTTAGATAGGTCTAGGAAAGTAGCAGAGGAGAGATAGCCATTGTTTTTATGCTGAAGGATAGAAAGGAGAGTAAGGCAGTGGTGGTGCTATGGTTTGGTCGGAAACCATGCTGAGTACTGGAAAGGAGGTTGTTAGTAAGGAGGTAGTCTGAGACCTGAGAGTGTATGCATCTCTCTAGTATTTTGGTGAGTGGAGAGAGAATAGCTATGGGGCAGTAATTGGTTAGTTCTGTGGAGGGTCTGCCTTTGTGGAGGGGAATTATATGTGATACTTTCCACAGTGTGGGAACGTAACTTTCTGACAGAGATTGGTTAATCAAGATGGATACTGGGTAGGCCAGAGCATCAGCTGCGATTGGATACTGGGTAGGCCAGAGCATCAGCTGCGATTTGTAGGTATTCACTTGGGAGGCTGTCTGCTGCTAATTTGGTGGGTTTAAGTTTAGTTAAGAGTTTTTTATGTTGGAGGTAGGTACAAGAGAAAAAGAGAAGGCAGTGGGGAGATTACTAGTTGAAGGTGTGGGTTGGAGGGGAGGGGGGTTGTGTTGTTTAGCTAGTGATAGTATGGTTTGGGTGAAGTGTGTGTTGAATGAGGTAGCAATATTTTCTGAGGAGTGAGGGATGTTAGGAGGAGGGGTACTGACTTTACCTGGGTGGAGGATGGAGTTTATAGAGGACCAGAATAGTTTGGGGCTGTGTTGTGAGGAGTCTAGGGCAGACTGGTAGTATTGGGATTTGTCCTGTTTTATTAGCTTTTTGACTCTATTGCGTAGTTCTAGGAATTTCTGTCTAGCTGAGGGGGTTTTGGTTTTGCGCCAGTGCTCCCAGGCTTTATCCCTGTTTTTCATTTCTGACTTAGTGGTTTTCTGTAGCCATGGGGAGGGTTGTGCTTTGGTTCTGGAGAATCTTATGGGGGCATGGTAATTAAGGAAGTTCAGGAAGGTAGTATTAAAAAATTCAACTGCATCATCTAGACTGAGGTACTTTAGAGGATGCCAGTTACATTCTTTGAGGGATGAGATGAATGTGAATGGGTTAAAGTTTAGTTTTTTACGTATTTGACGGTAGATGACAGATTTAGCTTGGTATAGGTATTTTTTGAGTAGGAATGTTGGGGAGTGATCACTGAGGCTATCTGATAAGCAGCCTGTTATATATGACTGGGGGCTCTTACTGACTAGTATCCACTCCAGGGTAGTGTGCTTGGTGGAGTTTTTATTTATCCTGGTTGGTGACTGGACTAGTTGAGTGAAGCCATGAAGGTGTACATGATGGGTTGGATTGTTGCCAGAACAGGATTGCCAGTCAATATTGAAATCACCTAAGATGATAGTTTCTTGGGGAGATGGTGGGTAGACCAGCTGAGGAGGTTTTCTAGGGAGGGATGTTTTGGCCGGTGGGAAGTAGCATCCAATTATGTTGATGGTTTTGTTTTGGTTAATTTTGAGGTTGGTATATATTATTTCTTCATTGCCTATTTGTGGAGCTGATGATTTTAAGATCTGGATGTTTAGATGCTGTTTAAATATTATAGCTACACCACCTCCTTTTGTTTAGCCGGTCTGCTCTTAGTATGCGTAACCTGTAGGGAGTATTTGCTCACTGGTAATGTGAGGTTTTAGCCAGGTTTCTGTCAGGATGACTATATCTGGGGAGTACAAGTCTATGGTGGCATGGAGTTCATGGACTTTGTTGGATATACTTCTAATATTTAGGCATAGTAGAAGGAAGTCACTTGGCTTTCTGTTGGCTGTAATATGGGAGAAGTTGTGGTTTCTAGTCTGATTATGAAGATTGGGGTTGGAGATGGTAGGGCCAGGGTTGGGGTGGATGTCTCCACTTAGGGCTAGTTTTGATAAGCATGAGATTATTAGTTTTCTCAGTTTTTGAATATGTTTGTTTATAAGGGAAACTTTATGATTGTGCTCTGTGGGTAATAGGTATGGTGGGAGGGTTACTATGTTAAGTTGTAGGGATGCTTTATGTTTGAGTAATATAGTTGGTAGAATATGTGGGAGGTGCATAGGGATTTCTTGAGCTGGTGGGAGGGGAGCTGAGTGTGGGTGAGACATGAGTGGTGGTGTGAGTAGTAGTACAGTGGTAGTGGTTGAGTGGGGGAATGATGGAGCTTTGGTAGGATGTAAGATATGCAAGGAGAGTGCATGCAGTGAGCATAGGAAAGGTATGCCTTGTACATGTTAGTTGAGGAGGTGTGATAGTAGTGGGAAGATGGGGGAGGTAGTGTTGGGTTAGTGCTGTGGTTGGCTATTAGAAAGATGGGAAGGGTTTGAGTGCAATAAAGGTGGGACCACGGGCGGAGGAATAGGGGCAGGGTGGGGAGCGGGTAGAGACCCTGTTAGTTGCTCGTATGAGGGGCTGGAAACAATCACAAAGCAAAGACAAGTATGTGTTAAGAAACAATCACAACTGACCAAGGACTGCTCTGAAACTGTAAGTCATTTCTTAGTTTCTCAGGTGGAAAAACAGGATAACCTTGTATCAGTAGGCTACTGTTGTCATAGTTTAAATTTACAAACACACAGTATTGATCAGTTATGGATACTATTTGCTAACAGAAGGGAATAAGAGAAAGTGGAAGATGTGTGTGTGTGGTGGTGGTGATGGGGGGGGGGCTGCTTACAACCAAAGCAGAGTGCTCTCTAGGGGAAAATGAATATTGGCTCAAACAGGTAGACACATACTCAAAGTTAACTGTAGCTGTTTGCAGACAGTTCAGACCCGGACTGCGCTTTTCTTACAAGAATGTTAAAGGTGGTACCGCAGTTGAATACTTACGAGTGGTGTTAGGTTGGAGAGACACTGAGCCTTCATGGGGCCTGTAGCAGAGTGGATTGTAGTTTTTCATCTTTTAATTCATAATTTTAATTTTAATTCATTTAAATCATCCTCATCATTAGAATTATTTATTTCTGACCCACCTTAGAATCATCAGCATATTTATATAACCAAAATTTTCTAGGTAGTCCCAAAAGGGCCGTTCTGAATAACATTTTGCCCAATGTTAGCCCTTGAGGAACACTTATTGTGACTGGTTATCAGTCTGATGTTAAACCCTTGTATTTAACACAGTTTACAGTCTGATAGCCAATTAATCCAGTTTAATATACAAGGATTTACATTTAGTTTGTCCAGATGTAGTACAATTTGTTCATGTAACAATGTGTCAAAAGATATAACATCAAGATAAACTACTTACTTTGCCTTCATAGGTTCACAAGATGTTACTAGGCCATTGACCCAAGGGTCTATACAAGCCTAGCCATTGCATCCCAATATAATACTAAATCAGAGATATCTATGCCCAAGGCTTTTCTAGCAAGGACTACCCATGTCCATGAGAGAAGCCGGGGCAATCCCCAGCAGAAATTTAGTTTCCCATCCAGTCGTCCAGGTTGTGCTTAAACAGGGTCATGGAGGTGCTCTGCTTGATATGAATTGGAAGCCTAGTCCAGAGGATTGGCAACCTCAGAGAT
Source organism: Protopterus annectens (assembly GCF_019279795.1). Classification (NCBI taxonomy): domain Eukaryota; kingdom Metazoa; phylum Chordata; order Ceratodontiformes; family Protopteridae; genus Protopterus; species Protopterus annectens. The sequence goes on along the minus strand of NC_056735.1, from coordinate 230,221,622 downwards.
GCATCTGTCTCTCCAGCAGGTCCTGTTTATGTTGCAAGCTAGACCGAGGTCCCTAGAATGGGTGACTCTAGTCCCATTTGACTTATGGATGTGCAGCATTTCCATTAGATTTGGGTCAGAGAGAGCCCTGTAATCCAGACATATATCACCTCCAAGTGGTCTGTTTGCTACTGAGTACAGTGACAGTGACTTCAGTCTGTCTATGTAAGACATGTGCTGGAGACCCTGAATTTTCTCAGAAATATCTGAGGTCTCTCAAGTTGCTGCAAGTGTCTGGTACAGTACACTATATTCAATAATAGGCTTAGTGAGAGACGAGTACAGGTGCATTGCAACCTTTTGCTCTTGAGGCGATGCCTTTACTAATCAGGTGAGTGATGTAGAATGCCTTCCTCACCACAGTAGACACATGATGGTCAAAGTTGAAATCACAGTCAACTTGTGTTCCCAGGTCTGTCACTACTGAATTGGTATTTGAGTATTACTGTAGCAGGGACATTGTTTTTACTGAGGGGAATGATGATGCATTTTTTTTAGCCTTTAGTTTAAGACCATGGCTTTGGCATCAATTATTAGTCTGTGTAAGCCCCTTTTGAAGGACACTGACATTGCTAGGGGATTCTACAATTGCATCCGGAAACTTGATCAGCCACAGCCCCTCTGTTTTGGCCTAGACTTCTGATAAGTATATGCCAAATGAGGGAACCCAACACTGACTCTTGTGAGGACCCCACTAGTGACAGGTCTGCTGGTAGAAGTAAAGTCTCTCACTTTGAGTGTTGTCAATCTGTGAGCCAGTTTGCAACCCACCTGACAACATATAGGGGTTGATATTCAACTGGGTGAGTTTGTCAATGATGCCCAAATGTGGGATAGTGTTGAAGGCCTTGGCCAAGTCAAGATAGGCTATGTGCATGGCTTTGCCCTTGTTTATGGCGCTGGACATTTTCTTGAAGAAGTCCATCAGATTTAGCAGGCATGACCTGTCCTTGATAAAACCGAAATGGGATGGATCCAGGGTTAGGAGGTGACTTGTATCCTTATGAGATCCATGATGATTCATTTAATTGCCTTACAGATGAGGCTGGTTAAACTTGTGGGTCTACAGTTACCGGAGTCTCTTGCTGAGCCGCTCTTGTGGAGGGAGATAACAGTTGCTGTTTTCCATTCAGTGAGAACAAAGCCAGTACTCAAGCTGTGGTTAGAGTGAGTGCCTAATGGAGTAGCTAACTCTTGTTTTAGAACTCTAAGAACACAGCCCGGAATGCCATATGGTCCCATGAAGGCTGTGTTCTTAGTCTTGGAGAGAGGATTGATCACTTGCTCTCTGGAGATGAAGGGGAGGAGGAGATAATTAAGACTGTGTTTGTGGTATGCTTGGGAGGAAAGGGGGGGGGGTGAAATTTTCACCAAACATGTCTGCTAGCAGGTTTGCAATTTGCTCAGGGTCAATGTGTGTAATGCCATCCACAGTTCATCACACATCTGAGTCCTACCTTTTAGGTTGTGGATATAGCTGAAAAAAGCCTTATAGTTATCCTTTGCTATGGTTGCTAAATTTTTCTCCTAGCTGCTCTTTGAAGAATTTGAGTTATTTTATTTGCTTGTTTAGGCTGAGGAAGGTTGTTTTCCAGTTCTGGGATCTCACTTTTGAAATTTTAGACAGCAGTGTCTCTCTTTCACTTATTGTATAACTTATCAATGCTAGACGTCCACCAGGATGTATTTTTCTTGAGGATCTTGCTTTAATCCTGTCTGGCACTGCTGTTCTATACATGTGTAGATGCTTTATGCAGGGCATCAGTGTATACCTTAGTATAACTGTCAATGCCATCTGTGGAAACTGGAGCTTGGAAGTCAATTATACCTTCCCTTAGGAGGGTATAATTAGCTTTAATGAAGTTTTTTTTTTAGCTCAGCTTCTCCTTTGGGGAGTTCTGGTGCTATTGCTACTTCAAAAATGATTGATTTATGGTTGGGTTTAACTGGTGCGGGCCCTATACATGAGACGTTGCATTGGTCATTCATATTGGTCTAAAATATTGGAGCCCCTTGTGGGGTGGTGCATTATTTGTTCCAGGGCGTTTGAGTTAAAGTCCAGGAACTTTTGTGCAAGTGAGTTTTGGCTGGTACAAGTTTCCCAACGAGTCATCTCTTATTGTGGTAATTTTATTGTGGAGCCTAGATTGACACACTAAAGTCAATCTGTCCTTAAATCCTTATTGTGTATCATCCATCATTGGTCCCTATATACATTTTCAATTAAATATTATAATGCTTCTCGCAAAACATTTTTCATTGACTGATGTTAGACTTATTGGTTTGTAATTAGTTAAATATGGGGACTGTATAAGACTTTATCCAGTCTTTAGGTATCAATTCATGTAACAGTAGATTACTGAAAATACTAACTAGGGTAAAAACTGTGTTGGTAGACAATTCACTTATGAATTGCCCTGAAATAAGTTCTTAGCCAACTGAACATTTTCTGTGCACCTTTAACATCATCCATTGGTATTTTAGGAAATAATTTGTTATTGATTCTTTGCATTATTCAAAGTAACCCTGTAAAGTATTCACTAAATATTTTGGCTATTAAATACTTATCAGCAACAATTTTGGACTTATTCAGTATACTGTTTCTTGATATTAATATACTTGCATTTTTTATTAGCAGCATCAAGTAATGAATCCTCATGCTTTTTCTTAATATTATATAATTACTGTTTAAGCCTCTTGGTAACACCATCCAGACATTTTATTGTATGCTGTACAGTGTTTTGCGCATTGTTTATGTATGTCTTCTTTTCTCAGATGTCTAGTTAAATATTTATTCTACCATGGTTTTCCTGTCCATTTTCAATTCCAATCCAATTACTAATCCTGTCTAAAAATGTAGTACAAATTCCTTTCATCTTCCACCTGCTCTCTTCCTACATGTCTAAAGTATTATATTGCCAATCAGCCTTGAATAAATTATCCATTGGTAATTTCTTATCTAACTTACTCATATCGTAATGTCTACTGTGACATGAATATATAGAATATATTTATTATCTCAAAGAATAGTAGTATGGTTTGAAATTCTCATTTTTGTTCACAAATATTCATAGGTGTATACTGTGCTAATGACCACTAGTGCCCTTATAAGCCTAGACGTGCAACCTAAATGTGATCCATACATTTGATTTATATAGGTGGTGATTTACTGATTACCTCTGCCCATCAAAGACATAGGAGCCAGACCAGGGGTGAATTTCCGATTACCCATCAATGGTCTAAGTTGTGCTTAAAAAGAGAGAGAGGGAAGAACTCTGCTTCACATGAGTAGGGAGCCTGTTCCAATGGGAATTCTCTGAAAAACATGTCTGTTCTCCAAGATGTCCTATTTATGTTGCAAGCAAAATTTAGGTCTTTAATCTAGTAGTTCTGATGCTGTTTCTTTTGTGGATATATAAACAATTCAAACAGGGTCTGTGGATGCCCTTTATGCCCAGAAAAGTCTGTATGATACTGAATAAAAAAAACAGGGTTTTCAGATGATCTGCTTGGGACATTGCATTTTCTCCCTGTATTCATTTCGCACAGAATCTTTATGGACATTTCATTTGCTGTGTATGTCTGGTCATATATATACCAAAGGGGGCATTATACTCTATGATAGATCTGATGAGGGCCAAGTACATTGGTTTGATGACCTCTCTGGACTTGGATGCCATGCCCTTCCTTTTGAACAACATAAAAGGATTTACTTAGTACCTTGGACACATGGTGGTCCAAAGCTAGGTTACTATCTACATGAGTTCCCAGATGGCTGACTAGTGAATCAACATTTAAGGATGTTTTCTTGATAACATAGTTACCCAGGGTGGCAGACATCCCAAAAGTACTATAATGCATTTATTGGCATAGTTTTAAGCCGCAGCTTTGGCACCAAGCATTTGTCTATATTAGACCCTCCTGAAGGGTGTTCTCATCTTGGGGGAGTTCAGTGGCTGTGACATCATAGATGCCAAAGAGGAGTGGGCCCAGCACAGAGCCCTGGGGGACTCTACTGGTTACAGACCTCTGTTATGGAGGAGGCCTCGCAAGTTCTAACCGTATGGGTCCTATCAGTGAGCCAGATAGCTATCCATTGTGTTATAAAGGAGTTAATACCTAGTTCCATACGTTTGTTGACAATGCCCGAGTGAGTTATTGTATTAAATGCTTTAATCAGGTCTAGGTAGGCAATATGCACTGTTTTTCCCCCCATCCATTGCCTTTAGTTACCTTTTCAAAGAAGTCTACCAGATTCAGTAAGCATGACCTTCCTTTGACAAAGCCAAACTGGGATGGATCCAGTGTCTAGAGGTTTCCCATGTCATTGTTGATGATTTTCATGATTCTTTCAATTGCTTTGCAAATAAGACTACTCAGATTAATGGGTATGTAGATGTTCTTCATGTTTCACTGTTGCAGTCGTCACACTTGGGTTATCTGCCTGCAGGTAGCCCTCAGTTGGCCCGAATACCAGAGTCTTAGTATTTCTACGTCGGGTGCTGTCACTTCTTCCATGATGTCAGGGGTATGAAACAGGCAGCTGATGCCATTACATCAGTCTTTCTTGCCGTGGAGGAGCCTGAAGCAGAAGCAGTTCACAAGTGCCGGTCACCCACTACCTGAAATTTTCATTTTCGAGTTGATAAACCTGAAGTCTTCTAAAGCTAAATACCCCATTGGGGATCCTTTTTTTCTTGTTCTAACCAATGTCCGAAAAAGTTAACAATTGTCTTGCCTGTGGAAAGCAAATACCTCACAGAAATCTTCATTCTTACTGCGTCACCTGTTTAGGCCCAGACCACGACGTCCCACGCTGTCGGTTTTGTGCCTTGTTTAATGCCCGAACTATTTATCGTCGGGCTGTCTTTGTCTCTAAATGCTTTCACTCTCATTCTCCGTATTCAGAAATGACTTCAATAAGCCATCTGACTACCGATCTTCTGAAAAAACGTAAAGATAAAGACAGACCGCATAGGTCCAAAACTGCCGGCGATGCTTCCGTTAAGCTAGTTGCCAGTCTGCCGGTACTCAGGGGAGGCACCTTCACAGCCCCTGATACCTGCTTCTGTGGATTTGCAGACCTCTGCTGAGACCCATTCGGTGTCCTGTATGCTGTGAGATGCTTCTTTGACTATGGAACCTGCGGATGTCTCTACCTTGGATGGGTCAGGAGCCGCTGTGCAGGCACCGGCTTCTGAGGGTGTATTCCGTCCTACCAATGTTCAAATTAAACCGACTACTTCCTTTTTAGCCAAAACTACCGAGTTTCTTAGGCCCAGAGTATGCACGCACTATGCCTAGAAAATCGACGACCAAAGTGCAAGTTCAAGCTCCCATGCCACAAAAACAAATGCTTAAAATGGCTGAAGACCTTATCACACTAATTAGGGGAAGCCAGCCTTCCCCTGCTAAGAGACAAAGAATTGAGTTCCCTTCTGATTCTACACACCAGGAGTCCGATGACTCTGACACTTCTGATTATCAGGACATGCCCTTATCAGCCTATAAGGATTCAGATGCAGAGGCATATATTCCCTCTACCTCCCCTCCAGAGGATTTTTCTTTTGGTGAAACCTTGCATACTTTAAGAGAGCATTTCCACTGGGAATGCCAAGACTACCCTCAGTCCAAAAAGAGACTCAGAGAATTTTTTGAGTTGCCTCAACACATGCCTCAAGCTATATACCCCCTGTCCTGGATGTTGCAGATGGTGTCTTTATGAAATCCAGTCTTACTCCAGACAGACACCCCCGGTTTCTTGAAAACCTGACAGGTACTACAGGGTACCTGATTCCCACAAGTTTCTTTTCAAGAATCCTACTGCTGATCCAGAGATTATTTCCCAAGGACCTAAGGGTATTAAGGCTACTACAGCCAAAAATCCTACCCCTTCGGACAGGGATTACAGAGCTTTAGACAGATGGGGTAAGAAGGCATACACCTCTGCTACTCTTGCTATCAGGGCATTGAATTGCCAGTTTCACATGCTGAAGTATCAGCAACATATTATGGAACTAATTAAACAAAAACTGGTATTATTCACAGATTGTGCAGAAAACAAAAGATTTACAAGAGGTAATGCATTCTGCACACCAGGTTATTTTTTTATTGACATTTGTTAATCGGGTTTGTCCAACTGGGCTTGTGGCCCATTTTCAGTGGAGACCCGAGGAGAAAAGCTCCAGTAGTACATTTTAAACAAGTACAATTTTAAACAATATTGATATAATAGCAGCTATAGCAAAAGGATTTGCATATGTTGGGTTACATGCATAAAGTTAAAGTTGCATTAAAAAGAAGCTAAGTAACAATTTTACATTGATATAGTTCAATAGGTCAACAATAAAAACATTTTGTTTGTATAAAATTATGCAAATGCATAGTAAACACATTGGAGAGAGAGCTGTAATGAGGTACTAAGTATGGTCCATTTGAGGGTACATAAAGGGAAGGAAGACTAGGTAGGGTCATGGCAAGGGCAGGTTCTGGAATTGAGAAAATAAGCTTTTAGTTCACTTCTAAAGTGTGAGGTGTGGGAGATTGAACGTAAGTCAAGGGGAAGTTTGTTCCAAGCATGGGCAAGGAAGTGTTTGTAGAGTAGTTTGCCTACTGACCTTTTTGGGTGGTAGATATCAAGTAATCGTTGGTTAGAAGTACGGAGGGTCCGGGATGGGATGTAGATGGAGACTAAGAAAGATAGAGATGGACAGAAGGAGGGTTTATAAAGAATAGAGTGTAGTATATGAAATTGATAAGATAGCAGAAACTGGGGAAGTTCAAGCCATTGAAGAGAGTTTAAAGAAATGCAGTGGTGTGAGTTATATGGGGAGTTAGTAATGAATCTGGCTATTTTATGGTAAGTATATTGGAGTTTGTTTAGAGTGGAGGCCTGGGTATTGGTAAGAACTGGGGTGGCATATAAGAGGGAGGGGAGGAGGAGTGCCTGGCCCAGGGTAAGTCTACATTCAGGGGTTAGGAATTTTTTGTTCCGATATAGCAGACCTAGTTTCTGTTTTTTTTTTTTTTTATATACATTGGATTATGTGTAGGTTGAACTTGAGTTCGTCATCTATAATGACCCCTAGGAGTTTTGTGTGGGTGTCAGGTTGGATATTTGTATTGTTAGAAGATGTAATAAAAAAAGAGGTTTTGTGATGAGAAAGAGAACAGGGAAGGAAAAGTAGGAGTTTGGTCTTTTTGAGATTTAGGATCAATAGAGTGTGAGAGAGCCATTGTTCAGTGGATAGTAGGGCCTGTTGGGTCAGGGAGTGTAGTTCAGGAATGTTATTTGAGATGGAAATAAGTGTGGAGTCGTCAGCATACTGAATATGGGAGGATTCTTTGCATGGGGTGTAAAGATCATTGGTGATTTACCAAGTTAGTAAGCATGCTTTGCAGTGTGGCTTTGATGCCCTAGAATCATCTTGCAGGGCTGCAGTCACTGGTTCTGTACTGAGAAGACATGCTTGGCTGAAGGAGCAAACCTTGCCAGATCATGTCAGATCCAAACTACTAGATGCTCCTTTAAGTAAGGGCTGTTTGTTTGCCACCAAAGCAGAAGTTGTTCTTAAAAAGATGGAAGAAAAAGTTAAATATATGCAAACTGTTAAAAGAATTTTTACAAGTGCAACCACCTAGATTCAGTAGGCATTTCCCTTCAAAACAGTGGTCCTTTCCAACCCCTTCCACGCCTTCACAGATAAGACCCAGGGGGAAACAGGCCACCCAGACATTCTCAGGGTATACAGAGATCCAAGCAATGGAGTGCCCCCACCCCAAAAACAGGGAGTGGTAAGCTGCCCCCCCTATGGAAAAAGTTCACAATGACTTCTCAAAGCTACTTTCCAGCCCTGCCCAACTGCTTGTGCCCCCTAGGAGGAAAACGTGCCCTTCATGCAAAAAACTGGATGTCCATCACTCAGGACCGATGGGTTCTCAATATAGTATCTCAGGGGAACAAATTCTACTTGCATTCACTGCCAATCCTAAGCGGGTTTTCAGACCTTCCTCCAAACTAGTGGGCAGAGGCCCACAAGCAAGTACTTTCCCTACTCAATATCAAAGCTATTCAGCCTGTTCCAGTAAAACAAAGGGGTCAGGGTTTCTACTCCAGACTTTTCCTGGTGCCCAGAAAAGAGGGCACTTGGTGCCCTATCCTGGATCTTTCAATTCTCAACACCTTTCTGGTGGTCCCAAAATTCAGGATGCTTACCCTGCAACATCATCTCCCTATGCTAGCCAAGGACTCCTGGCTAGTCACTCTAGACTTAAAAGAAGATTATCTGCACATCCCCATAAGGGAGTCATGCTGGAAATGTCTACATTACAGGGCAGGATCTATGCACTATCAGTTCTCTGCACTTCCCTTTGGCTTATCTATCGCACCCAGAGTATTCACAAAATGCCTGGCTCTGGCCATTGCATACTGCAGGCAGAGAAATATCCAAATTTACCCATACATGGATGACTGCCTAATTCAGGAAGACAGCCAGGAATTGCTGCTTCAGCACCTGGCATTTGTAAAACAAACCTTCTCACTTCATTGGGGTACACCATCAATGAAAAGAAATCTCAACTGGTACCCAGTCAAAATATTTTTTTCCTGGGAGCAAGCTTGGACACAACTTCCCAGATGGCATTTCTACTTCAGAAAAACAGGTCTACCTGACAGACTACTTCAAACAAATGGCCACCAGAACCCAGCTATCTGCAAGAAAAATACTGCAAGCCCTAGGGTTTATGGCCTCATGTATTCTGCTAATTCCATATCCGAGACTGCATATGAGGAAACTTCAATGGTACTTAAAAAGTCTTTGGTGCCAGCCTTCTCAGGACTTGGAAACTGTCATTCCTATCATACACTGTCTAAGGGCAGAGTTCCTTTGGTGGGCAGAAGCATGCAACCACAGCAAGGGACTGCATTTCACTCTAACCCATGCTGCCCAAACCCTGACAACATATGCATCAGACTATGCATGGGGGGCTCACATGGCAGGCAAATGCATACAGGGCCACTGGCGCCCAAGGCAGATTCTCCTGCAAATCAATCAAAAAGAAATGCTAGCTGTACAGAATGCTCTAACAGCCTTCAGATACCTAATCCTTTCAGGACAATTACTGATAAAAATAGAAACCACAGTTGTGGTACATAAATAAGCAGGGGGGAACCCATTCTTACCCACTCTGCAGGTTAGCCATGGCCCTGTGGAACACAGCCTTGAGCCACCAAGTCCATCTACAAGCTCAATTCCTGCCAGGCAAGCAAAATTCTCTGCCAGATGACTTGAGCAAAAATCTCCTAGACCCACATGAGTGGAAATTGGAGTCCAACACATTCAACATTCTGATCCAGAGGTGGATCTCTGCCTCCCACGAAAACCACCAGTTAAGCAAATACTGCACCAGGAACCATCACAGCAGGGCCTGGAAGTTGGATGCCCTATCCTTTCAATGGGAAAATCTCTCAATCTATACCTCCCCCCCCCGCCCCTTCTCTCAAGAGTACTACTCAAGGTAAAAGAAGACAAGCCAAGGGCAATTCTGATTTCCCTGGACTGGCCACACCAGCACTGGTACCCACTCCTGCGTAGCCTGGCAAGGGTGCCACCATGGCACCTACATCAGACTCCTACCCTGCTGTCTCAGCAGGAGGGACAGATTTTGCATCCACAATTGCAAACCCTAAACCTTGCAGCCTGGCTTATCTCTTGAATACTTCACCAGCAACCCCCAGCAAACAGGTGCTGGATGTAATTCTGGAAGCCAGAAGGCCTAGTACCAGGAAATCCTATGCTGAAAAGTGGAAAGGATATTGTTCTTGGACTCAGTCTAAAGGAAGGGACACAGCAGTGCCCTCCTTACCTCTAATCCTGGACTACCTAGCAGAACTCCTCCACAAAGGCCTACCCTTCTCCTCCATTAAGATTCATGCCTCTGCCATCTTGGCTCATTATAATTCTGAGCCACCTCTCTTTTCTCACCCTCTCATCAAACAGTTCCAGAAAGGGGCTAACAACTTAAGGCCCCCAAGGAGAGCACCAACCCCTGCCTGGGACCTTAACTTTGTATTGGAAAAGCTCATGCTTCCTCCTTTTGAACCTGCTGCTTCAGCAGAGTTAAAATTCCTCCCCTGGAAAACAGCCTTACTTTTAGACATAACTTCAGAGTGTCTGAGTTACAAGCACTAATGGCTGTGGAACCATTCATTATTTTCCATGCTGACAGGGTTTCCCTCAGGACTAACCCATCCTTTATGCCTAACGTGGTGTCCAGTGTGGCTCTAAACCAATCCATCCATTTTCCAACCTTCTTCCCTAACCCTCAGAATAAAGGGGAAAGGATCCTGCACTCCTTGGACATGCACAGACAGCTAAGGTTCTACCTTGACAGGACTAAGCCCTTCAGAAGATCTGACCAGCTGCTAGTCAGCTTTGCTACAGGGGCAGAGGGTAAGGTCATTTCAAAACAAACCATTTCTGCTACAAGCACCATGGAAAATCAACCCCTTCAGGGTGTCAGAACACATTCCACTAGGGCTACTTGTACCTCTACAGCATTTCTCAGGGAAGTCCCTACCAGGGACATTCTGGAAGCTGCAACCTGGAGTTCTGTACACACCTTCAAGTATTACCACTTACCTCTTTTCCAAATCCAGGGCTGGATTTGCTACAGCAGTCTTGCAAGGCCTACTAGCCAGCCCTGACACTTCTTGACTGCCTCCACCCTTCTTCAGCTTTACCCAAGTGTGATGACCGCAACACAGAAACATGAAGAACATGGTACAGTTGTGTACACTTACCATAAATGTAGATGTATTCACTGTTGCAGTCCTGGTTTCCCCTCCCTCCAGCCCCCTGGTTTTCTCTGTCTTATCTACTTCTCCTTTTTATGGCTACTGCTGAGGGCATTGGTATTTACTTTCTACTGGTGGTGTTCTCCACCATATACTTGCTCTCTATTTGGGGGATCCTGACATTTGGGGCAAGAAAAAGTAATGTAATGGCTGGCTGCCTGTTTTATACCCCTGACGACCTGACATCATGGAAGAAGTGACAGCACCCGACGCAGAAATACTAAGACTCTGGTATTCGGGCCGACTGAGGGCTACCTGCAGGCAGATAACCCAAGTGTGATGACTGCAGCAGTGAATACACTCAAACATCTACATGTATGGTAAGAATACACAACTGTACTTTTCCAGGATTTGTTGAAGGTTCTCCCTTATGAAGGGGGATGACTGTTGCACTCCTATTTATGTGGTACAAAGCCTGTATTAAGACTTTAGTTAATGAATGTAAGGATCCTGGTAAGTCATATTTTAGATTATTCAGGAGGCATTCTAGGATGTTATCAGGGTCCATTGAGGGTACGTTCATGGCTTTAATGAGTGCAGCCAGTACATACTCCCTAGTTTCAGCTTGAGTGGTTATGTTTGAAGGTATTTTTGAGAGGATAAATAACCAAAAAGTACCTCTAGCAACCAGCACCCAGGATTAAAACTGTGTGCCATGTGCCCTGTACAAGGCATGCTAACCCATGTAAACCTGCAAAATTTGTAGCAGCACAGAAAAAAACAAAAAAACTAGCGAGTCCTCTGGCCAGTAAAAGTACTACACTGAGTCCTACTGTACATTTCAACACTCAAATAGACCAGGCAAACACCTCCTGCCACAAGATGAACAAACCCAGTCCTCTAATGTAAATGTCCTTTGCAATTTCAGCACAATCTTACAGCAGTAAGAGTGTGAGAAAGAGCAATTAAAAAAAATCTGGGAAATGTACACACAAACACAGAAAACAGTAGTGATCTCTCAAAATTAACTTTTGCAATCAAAGGAACTTAAGTTTACTGGGATAGCACTGGATACTAGTAAAACACTACTTGAATGCAGGCTAGAACTCCAAGATGGTATGTAGTAAAGGAGTTTTACTTGAGCAGTACTGATTTGTTGGGTGGGCACTCAGTATCATTGATCTTTGGAAAACAATAGGTGGGAAGAGTACATAAATAGCATATGCGGCGGTCTGTAACAATGAAAGTGGGGAGGGAGGGACTTTGGAAATTAGACATTGTCCTGTTCGATTCTCAGCTAGAGCATCTTCTGTGTGGAGACATGCATGAATAGGCGTACCTTCGTTGAAGGTTGTGCGTCAGAGCTGGCAACTTGGCACGTAAAAATAAAAAATCTACTGCCAATCATTAGCGGACCGGAGTTCCGCTGTGGCGACCCCTGACCGGGAAAAGCCAAAAGAGACAGCAACAACATAAGGGGAGGAGGCCATAGACATAGCAACACTAGCAGTAAAGGTGGGAGGGTTGGAGAAAAACAACCAGGCTAACTAGAAAAGCATACAATCAAATAAAGGCTATGTTAGAGCTCTTGCAGAAACTTTAGCTTAATGCACTAGTGGGGGGTGGGGCAGACACAGAATGCAACTTTAAGCTGGTAAAAGATTAGCAGAATACAAAAGTACTGAAGCACAAACCCGAGCAGAGACTATTCTCTCACTATTGATTTACTCAAGGGAGCTTGAACCATAGGACGGGCGGGGGGGAGTGCCCCCCATTTTAAATAAAAACATGAATTGCCCCCCCCCCCCCATTTCCTGGCTAAGATTGTTTTTTTTTTAATAAAAAATGCTGCGCCTGTCCATTCAGGAAAGGAACATCAGACTCTTTCAGAGGAAGCAAAAGTGTGTCTATGTCCATGTGTGTGTCCAGTTGTCTGCGAGTGTCTGTGAATGTATGTATGTGAGTCTTTGTGAGTGCACGTGTGCATGTATGAGTGTGTTGGTGTGCTTGAGTACTTGAGTGCATGTGCAAGTGAGTAGAAGTTTCAGGCACCTGCTTGTGAAATTGGAGATGTTATTAAGGATGCAGCAAACAACTTTTGCTGAGCTTACTTCACTGAATGGGGATTATGTATATAAAAAAGTTGAGGATAAGGTTTTTAAATATGTGAAGGGGGTTGCAGTGGCAGCAGGGATACATCCAGTTGATTTTTGGTTGCAAATAGCATACATTTCAATTTAATAGCATTGAGATGGCCGTTCCATAACCTATGCCATTAAGTGCAGTTTATGAAAGCTGGATTATAGTTTATATAGTTAAATAAATCAATTGTGTAATCTGTTAGGATGACAGTGGGATAAGCAGTGTAGTGTATCATCTTTTTACAGGGATTAATTATATCACTCACACAAGTTGTGTAGAATAGAGAGTCTAACACTGAGCCTTGACCAACTCCAGCATTTACTGGAAAAGGAGGAGAAAGGATACAGTGCTATATGAGTGAATGGCATCTTTCAGATAAGCAGGTAATAAAGAGCAAAGTAGCACTAGGTGGACATTATGGTTAGAGCATCTTTCAGATAGGCAGGTAATAAAGAGCAAAGTAGCACTAGGTGGACATTTTTGGTTAGAGCATCATCTGAGGTATGTTGGATGTGTAGTGCCGAATTTCCTTATATGCTCTATTACATCTACAAAATGTATATTATTTTTTTTTTTTACTTTATTGAAAGCAAGTCAGGAGACAGCTTTGAATTTCAACTGCTGCATTATCTCAATGGTTGTATTTTAGCTTTATTAAAGGTTTGTCCGAGATTGTTTGTATCTGATAAATGGCTTAAAGTAATTTTATGCGGTGTACATCTTGAGATGCTTGTCAGTATATTTTTACACCACACTAATGTGTACATGCTGTTAGTATTTTGTCATCCAAAGAAACATTTAATTACACACTGTGTTTTATGTTGGTTCAGATTCTGTGTTTTATGATTGCCTAGTGTTTCTTGCCACAGCCTTCCTTGGAAAATTGGTTACATTCTAAAAGACTTTCCTGCTTGACAGGTGTAAATAAAATAAATAACTGATGTGACTGAGGTTATGTTTGATGTCCATTCAAATGCTGGTGCTTTAACTGCAGATATTGAGGGGTTTTTTTTATTTTGGAAGACGGTCAGTGGTAATTCCATTCCTGAAGCAAAGCTACTTCAGCCTGTTACATTATGCAAGAGCAGTGTTGAATAACAACATTCAGATGTCAGCAAACTTAAAAGCAGTTGGGTAGAGTTCCCAGAGGCTTAAATATAACTACATCTCCTGGCTTGGTGGATTCTAGTAAAACCATTCTTTGTGATCAGAGGTGGATACAAGAAGAAGCTTGCCTTGGTTTTATTTTATAAATGGAAGGAAATTATACTGATTAAATGGTTGCATGATAAAAAGAAACAATTACACATAGCGTATTTGGTACAAAGGAACGTAAGACACAATACTTAGCAAGTGGTCATGGGATCATACAATGCCTAGCCATTTGCACCTTTAAGTAAGCAGACTTAAAAGTTCTTGTCAGCCTTTGCAAGCACGTAATGGTGCTCACCTCCCAAATTGAGCAGGGCTATACATTATAACCCTGGTGTAAATTTGTGTCTAGCTATCTGATAATCAAGACTAGTTTTAAAGGTATAAATAACACTTTGACTTGTAGTGGTAGCTTATTCCATAGGCTGAGTATACATTAAGTTAGAAAGCTCTCACTCCAGAGAGTCTTGGTTATTTGTTGGTGCAGATTAAGTTCCCTAGTGCAGGTGTTTGCAGATCCACTGGTTTTATGAAGACATTAGTGGTAAAAATCAATTGGGCGTTTCATGGCTCGATTGGAACAGCCAGTAGGCTGCTAAGTACAGAGGGAGTTGTGCTAATCTATTTAGATGGTTGAAGGGTTTAAAGTCCTTAATTGTCTTAGTTAAAATTCTTTTGAGCCTTTCTAATTGAGTGATATGCTTGGATTTGCTTATACCAAAGGGGCACTGTATTCGATGACTGGTCTGATAAAGGAAAGATACATTGGTAGAATGATCTTGTTGGATCTTGAAGCTATAAACTGATCCATATAGAAAGATTTCCTGACTATGGAAAGTGGTTGATTAAATGAAAGTGTTGCCCACAAAAGTACTCTGGTTTCTTATGATATGCCTGTCTGACGAGTGCTATTTGTAACATATGAGGTGGGAGCAGCATTTTGGCTGAATGTGACTACACTGTACTTTTTTTTACATTTTAATTAGAAAATTTTCATCAGACTAGGTATGTGCATATTCTAGCCCTTTCTGGAACTGTTTAGTATCAGTGCGTGAGCAGATGACAATGCCCATCTTGCAGTCATTAGCAAACTTAATCATTCCTCTGGGAGATTGGTTTGGATATCTTTAAAATAAATACCAAGCAGGAAAGGGCCCAACACTGTTCCCTGTAGCCAGTAGCATAGCCAGGGTGGGGCAAAGGAAGCAACTGCCCCAAGTGCAAAGTGTAAGGTTAAGTAATTGGCCATCCAAAACCAATCCTAATTGATTTTAGAGCATACTGGCTTTTAAAAGCCAGTATTGCATTTGGGGTCAGTCTTGAGTGCTTTAGCTCTCCCTATGTGTTCTAAATTGTAGCAAACTGCCTGTACATTTGTAGCAAGCAGTTTGCTACAGTGTCAAAGAAAAAAATGTTTCTCTCCCTTTATTTTTAACTAAAATTTGAGTGCTGTAGTGCTCTCTGCGAAGTATGAACTGTAGCAAGCAGTTTGCTACAGTTTAAAAGAAAACAAAATGTCTGTGTGTCTCCACCCCCCCCCCCCCAGTAAAATGTGAGGAACAAGGGTTGGGGATGGCACAGAAACAAGACTTGACTGCATCCTGCTTTTCAGGAGCCCCAAGTACATAATCACGAAATTTGTTTTTTATTGCCCCTCAGCTGAGGACAGACAAGGATGGGTATGAAATGTACAAATATAACCAGTCTGCAGACTATATTTTTCTCTTCCATTGAAGAGCTGGAGTAGAATGCACGGGGTGTGTACTGGGCTACCTTATCTGATTAGTGTGCCAGTAGAAAGAGCAGAGATTACCCTTTCCCCCCTTCTTTTTGTTTTTGCTACAGAGAGTCTTGAACTTCCAATCCTTTGTTCATTTCTTGTGAAGGTAATGAGAAGGGACAGCCTGTGTCAAAGCAGACTATTTCCAAATGGATACCTTGAGCTATTACCTTCTGTTATTCCCACCACAGCAAAACTGTTCCAGGAAGTGTCGAGTCATATTCTATCATGCCTTGGCTTCATCTATGGGTTTTTGGAAAGGGTTGAATTCTAGAAGCAGCAATCTGGTCCTCTGTGCATACTTTTACAAAGCACTACAAGCCAGAGTCCTTCTCCAGGTCTAGGTCAAGTTTTGCTAGGACCATTCTCCAGGGGTTCCTGAACCCTTCTTTTTTCACCTCCCAGTTGTTCAGAGTTATGGTAATCTAATCCATATAGTTTAGGATACTGCAGCAGTGATCAATATAAAGAGTGTAGTACAGTTGTATAAATTTACCATAGTAGTAGACATTTGAATGATCACTGCTGAAGTATTTGCTACTTCCCTCCATTCCCTTGTTTCTTTGGTGCATTTATTATGCCAGGATGTCAGTATTTGTTTTTTGTTATTCCTAGTAATGTCTTCTCAAAGCTCAGCCTTCCTCTCAGTTGGTATGAAAGCTCTGAAGGCCTTAGCACCCAAACCTGTTCTTTTAGTTGGCTCATTTCAAGGTAATAATTTGGGTGTGTGGAAGGTGCTCTGAAGGGGTTCCTGAACCCTTCTTTTTTCACCTCCCAGTTGTTCAGAGTTATGGTAATCTAATCCATATAGCTTAGGATACTGCAGCAGTGATCAATATAAAGAGTGTAGTACGGTTGTATAAATTTACCATAGTAGTAGACATTTGAATGATCACTGCTGAAGTATTTGCTACTTCCCTCCATTCCCTTGTTTCTTTGGTGCATTTATTATGCCAGGATGTCAGTATTTGTTTTTTGTTATTCCTAGTAATGTCTTCTCAAAGCTCAGCCTTCCTCTCAGTTGGTATGAAAGCTCTGAAGGCCTTAGCACCCAAACCTGTTCTTTTAGTTGGCTCATTTCAAGGTAATAATTTGGGTGTGTGGAAGGTGCTCTGAAGCTTTACAAGCTATAACGTATATAACTTAGGCTACTGCAGCAGGGACCATTTGAACATGTACTGTTCTTGTAAGTTTACCTACACAGCTGTACTTTTCTACAACCCAAAATGTTTACATGCAAATTTGTATTTTATTTCAGTATTATTTTCTGCAGTTGAAATATTAGTTGGACTGAAAACTCATAATCCAGATTTAAATAGCAAAGTCTGTGATTCTGACTGTGTCTGTGTTCTTTTAATCAAACTCAAAATCCAGGATTATTTGTCCCCAACACTCTAGGACATACTAGAAGAAGCAGAAGCGTGGACTATTTCTGCCTATAGTGTTAACAGCTTACTGTATACTTTTTATTCTGAATTTGACAATGGCCAGCCTATCTTCACTATATCCACTTTCATAATATAAAGTGTACAGTAGGCTGTGATTACTATGGCCAGAAGCAGACTGAAACCAGAGAGTCCATACCATGTAGCAATTACAGTTGTTGTTCACCACTGTGTAGTTTGTGTTGCAGTGCCTAAATACCGCTTAAAAGCCAGAGTTTAATGTTGCCTGTTAAAACTTCTGTCATCCTCTCATTTACTCATGCATGTTTTTAGTACACAGGCCGTCATTGTAAATGTTATACTCAAAAGGCCATTTATTCAGGTGTAAGTATATGTCCCATTCACACTTGGAATGGGGTGATGAGAGAAAGTAGTTTCATTTATAATTTTAACATGAAGTTTATGTGGAATTATACTTAATGCAGTGACAGATGGTCATATATGTAGCTATTCAACACACATTATGCATGTGCATCTTTTATCACAGTTAGCAGAAGAAAAAAGTAAAAATTTACTTTTGAATTTACTACATGCCCCCTCCCCCCAAGCCTTCAGCATCTTGACACCACTACTTCAAGGCACCAGAGTTTGCAGAAATTTACCAGTAACCGTGTTTATGGAAAAATGCAATAATAATTGACTAAGGCTCAAAATCTCACAGGATTGCACTTCTCCATCACTGTGAATTAAGATACAAGACTATGGACTAGCAGGGTTTAAAATGTAATCAGATAGCTTTTACAGTAATTTTACATGTGGAAAAGTGCAGAATAACACAGAAAAGCAATCTTCCCATGACTGTTAATAAACAGGAGACTAAGGTGCCAACACAAACTTAAAAATGCAAACATTGGAACAGAGTAGAAAAGTAAAGTATTACCACACAGGTCACTAAGTGCAACACAAATATTTAAGCAGAATTGTAGTAATTAGAATAATTTAATTCTAACTTTCTTAAGATAGTTACTCACTGTTCCACACCTATCCAAGTTTTGGATAAAAGATATTAAATCTAGAATATTTATTTTTTTTGTTGGCACCTCCACTTTTTGGGAAACTGCACTTATTCATCATATCTATAAATATGATTACATATTAGTATCCCCATTCCAATTAATGGCTAAGTAATTAAAATCGCCCAAAGTCAGTCTCGGATGACCATTTAATATCCCCTCCAGTACTTGAATAAAGGATTGCTGTAGTAAACTGCTTTTGTTCGGGCTTCTATAAGCCACCATAATTCTATGCTCACTCCATTGTGTCTCTTTTTTAATATCACACTTAAGACCTCTTTTTCCTCATTCATATCTTAAATACGTGAGGGAAGAAGTTAAAGAAAGGTGTTGGTGTTTGTATTTTTAATGCGTTTTCATTTCAAAATAGATTCCCGAATGTTTGTTTGCTTTTGACAATTTATTTCCTACCAACACAAAAGTACCAACATGGCAAGTGTAGAAAGTTCTTTTTAGAAATTCATAATTTGTGCCCAATATAGAAAGGCTCAGATGGAGTATCAGGAAATCCAATTAGCAAAACTAATGCTGTAATGTGTTAATTTTTAATTGGTCAGTGACTATTTTGTTTCTATGATGTTGCATTTGATCAAAAATGGTATAAAGTATGTATGCTTTGTATAGTTAAAGGAAACGACCTTGATTTCCTAGTCTCCCACATATGTGTGTTCTCTGCTGTAAATTATATTCTCTGCTCGAGTCTGTTGCATGAAAGTTGCATTGTACCTTAAAAGTACAAACTGGTGCTGTGACTCCCCTTCAAGGTGTTTGTGTGCCACTGCATCAGAAATTGCCATTGGACCAACTGTGACAGGTTTTCTGTCAAGTAAGTTTCTGTTGTGACAGTACATAATTTTATTTCTCTCACTTTCCACAGAGTTTGTAGTCTGTACAGGTAAGTGTTACTAACAATCTCTATAATACATATTGGGCCGGATTCACGAAGGCTTGCATGGAGTCAAAGAGTAGAGTAAGACTCCATGCAACCAACATGTCCGCCGAGCGATCCAGGAACAGCTGGTAGGGGTGTGCAACAGAGCTCTCAAAATGAGTCCTCCACGGACAGGGCTTGGATATGCAAATTACCTCAATTGCAGGCGAAAGCTATGCAAATGAGGTAAATATGCGATCCAGGAAACCCGAACCTGTCCGAGTAGGAGTAGTGTTATTTGCAGAAATGTACTCAGTTCACAACTGAGTACGGTTCTGCAAATAGCAAAACAGAGCCATGACTGCTCCAAAAAAAGGATGCATTTACATGAGGAAGCATGTCAATGGCCAAAAATATGGCCATTGGCAACATTAAGTGATGCAAAATAAAATAACTTTTTTTTTCATCCCGATCTCCGGGGTTTAAGCGTAACAAACGCGCTGTGCTCTAAAAACCAGAAAATCAATAATAAAGATCCACAAATGTGGATTTTAATGCTAATATAAATTTACAATGCAAGTGAATGGCAGGCTGAAGACAACATGGCCACCGAGTAGAGGTTGCTAAGGGGGGAAGCTCAGTCTAAGAGATGTAACCAAGCATTAGTAGGCAATCCTATGTAAATGAGGGTTAGGATAGTGAATCGCAAGTTTACATAGCAAATGAGCACAGTCAGTGGAGTGTAGGAGTAGGGTAAGGGGAGTAACAGAGTAGAAGATAGGTGACATCACGAGGGGGGTATGTATGAAAGAAGTGAAGCTCACTGGAGCAGAGTGGCATGTGTCAGCTGTCATTTACACATCATTGAAAGAGGTGTGTTAACAGGTAGGCTAGGTAAAGGCAAGAAATTGAAGGTGTATGCCGTGGATAACACCAAAGTTTCTTGCTGAGCGTGTATGCGCACCTGCAAACCCGAGTAAGACGGTGTGTGTGCATGTAAGCATGAGTGCGCACGTTTAAGCCGGAGTAAGCATGTATAAGGCTGTTTAAAGAGTTGTAAGCGCGTTTGCACCGGTGTGCGCACGTTTTAACAAGAATAAGCAAGTTTTAGTCCGTGTAAGCATGTGTGCGCACGTGTGAGCTGGTGTGAGCATGTTTGCGCTTGTGTGCACGGCGCTGCCCCCCCCCTCACCGAGGAATCAAAGGAAGCACAACAAATAGTAGGAAGCTACCAGGGAGTACTAGCAGAGCTAGTAGGTGAAAACAATCAGAATCAGGCAATTACACAGGCAGTACACTAGCCCAGCCCAGCACTTAAAACTCTGCTAACAGCAGTCCATTATGTTTCTCTCAAGAGACACTGCAACACTGCAGTAAGCTAATAGAAATGAAAACTGAAAAAGCGTTACTGAGACAAAAAAATGTTAGGGGCTGCCATTGCTGTTATAAGGTGACATATGCAACATGCTGAGGGTGGTAACAATGCAAATGGCTGCTGGACAACCCACAGTGAGGAGACGGAGAAGAGTGTACAGGCCCAGGGTAACCTACCAGGGGCTACATGAGCTGGAGATAATGGAGCACTATAGAGTGGACAGAGACCTCTTGCAACAAATTGTTGAGCTGTGCAAGCCACGCCTCACACACAGAACCAACAGAGGGGACCCCATCCCGGTGGAAACCAAGGTATGTGTTGGCCTAAGAATATTAGCAACAGGTACCTTCCAGAGACCAACTGGCGATATGATGGAGATATCACAGGCATCAGCATCCAGGGTACTGCACCAGTTCCTGGATGCCATGTCAGCACATGTCGGTGATCATGTATATTTTCCCAATTCCCATGAGGTATTGGCCAGCAATATGCGTCTCTTCCGGCAAATAGCGGAATACCCTGAGGTAGTGGGTGCAATAGACTGCATGCACATACGCATCAAAGCACCAGCTGGTGAGCGGGGTAGGGTCTACTTCAACCGCAAGGGCTTCCCCTCCATCAACTGCCAGGTTGTGTGTGATGCCCAGGGCATAATACTGAATGTGTGTGCTGGTTGCCCTGGAAGCTACCATGATTCCCATATCTGGCATCTGACGCAACTGTACCAGACATTTGCCAATGGGGACATCCCACATTTTCACCTAGGGGGGGATGCTGGCTATGCACTCGAGCCGTGGCTGATGACACCCATCAGAAACGCACACACACCTGAACAGGAATGCCATAATGAGGCACATGCACAAACATGAAATGTAATCGAGCGTGTGTTTGGGCTGCTCAAGTCACGGTTGCGGTGCCTGGACACATCTGGTGGAGCCTTGCAGTACTCACCAACTACATGTACCCAAATTGTCATGGTATGTGCTATGCTACATAATATGATCCTGCGAAAACAGCTGCAGCAGGACCAGCATAGGCCTGGGCCAAACAGCCCCCCCCATTGCCAAGGCCATCACAGGCAGAGCGTGACTCGGAGGAGGAACAACCTGAGCCTGCCCCAGTAGGCAGAAGGAGGCATGCCCAGTATGCTTTGGCCTTGGCAAAGAGGCAACGCATAGCACATACACTGGCTCAGTAGGAACTCTGGAAATTATACCTCTCTCTGACTCACACATATAGTAAAAGGGATGCCTAGGTTGACACTACCTGCTTTCAAACATGTATAGGGAGTGTAGTATGTGCATCCGACATAGGCAGCCCTGCAGCACCACCTGAGGCATGATTGCCATGTGTTAAGCAATATAAAGCAGTGCTAAACAGCATTTACCACCATGTAGTATATGTAAACAAAATCGCACACACCAACTAGCACAACTGTGGTCAATATTGAGTAATACTGGGCAACGTCCAGCAATGTTGGTTAATATTGAGCAATGTCAGACAAGCTTGGTCTAAGTAGGGCATAGCTGAACAAAAGCCAACATGCTCATATTTGCTCTACTGACCCTTAAGCAGTCTGGTCTGCTCAGTATGAAAATATAAAGCAGTGATGGGCCTCGAACCCAGGATACTGTGTACTATAGTCATAGTACTGAACCACTAAACCATGACAGTATTGCAGTGGTCAGCCTGTATGAAGAAATGTTGATAAGTCTATGCAAAGTATCTCATGGAAACCCTGCAGGCACAGCATAATCCCTGTTGAGTTATGACACAAAGATGAGTCCTGCAGTAAGAATAGAACCTGACCTTCAACACACACAGTATAAATGTTAATATTGGTCATGTTCACACACAGCAACAAATGTAGTGGACCTCAGACAGCAACATACTGAAAGATCACACTGGGCATGCTCACACACTTGAATAAATGAGACAAATGTCAGGCAACAAAACATAGAAAGCCTGAACTGGGCATGCTCAAACACTTAGGCCATGTCTGAGTACAGCAGTGGACCACACATATCTGGCAGTTGCATGTGTTAACCCAGGAACCTCTCACTATCCAGCAATCCGCCCTGTGCACACAGTTATATGACAACAGACACATATATAATATAGTGGAATCCTGTCATAATCAAATATGTTCTGCAGATACCCAAGTTGTTCATAGAAAGTGGGAAAGCAAAGATGATAAAAACCTGCAAACAGTATCATCAATAAACACTGTGCATCCCGAACATTATCATAGGTTCAGAGGTCGATACTAGGCTATCTGCCCTAGGGCATGTACAAGCCTAGACCGAGTGTGTTTAGCTTTCGCAACCCTGTCAGATTACTACACAGTGCCTGTGAATAGTAGGTCACACAAGATAGGCCATTTATGTTTAGTCTATTGTGCCTCTGTCTAGCAGGGACCCAGAAGATATCCCAGGGGTAAACATACGATCACCCATCCACTTGTCAAGATGTCTCCTGTAGGTGGTCAATGGGTGGCTTTGCCTATGCGAATCCGGGATTAAAATCTGGAGTGAGTGGAGCCTCTGGGATAAGAATCTGTCCCTCCAGCATGTCCTATTAACATCTGTGCTGAGGTATATGTCCCTGGAGTGTGTAGCTCCAAGGGAGTCGGATATCCTGAGGTGGAGCATATCCATTAATTCTGGGTTGGATATTTCCATAAACAACAGGCACACATCACATCCGACTAGGCGGTAAGCGACTGAGTAGAGCTGGAGTTACTGTATCCGAAATGTGCAGGGCATCCGTGTGAGTCCCTAGATCTGCTTGTTGAGGAACTTTTGTGGCCATTACAGTTGCTGCAGGTGTCGGGTAAGGTACATCCCAAATGTGGCATTGTAACCAAGCATGGTCGTGATGAGTATAGGGGCACAATGACCTCACTTGATCTAGATGTGAAACCATATGGGATAAGGTGGGCTATATAGAAGGTCTGTCTAACCACTTTGGCAACGTGATTGTCAAAGGCGAGAGTACGAACAAGTCATGTCCCCAAACCCCTAACAACTCCTACCATATGTAATGGATTACTACCTATGTGGTAATGTGTGGGCATGTTGTTATTCCCAAAGGGGATGACTATGCAACTAATGGCATTTAGCTGTAGGCCATGGCTCAGGCACCAGTCATCCATCTCTGTGAGACCCTGTTTGAGTATGCATGTGCCAGCTGGAGAGTTGATTATGGCACCCAATTTGCAGTCATCTGCGAACATGGTCTGCCATATTCCTCCTGTGTTAGCCTGTACATCAGACAAATATATACTGAACAAGAGAGGTCCCAGGACTGAGCCTTGTGGGATTCCACATGTAACTGGTGTGTAGTCAGACATGGCACCTGCAATACTGACCATGTGGGTGCTATCCCTGATTCAGGTAGCAATCCATCGTGTGAGATATGTGTCGATATCGACGCTGGTGAGCCTATGCATAATGGCCGTGTGGGGTATTGTGTTGAAGGGTTTTGCAAGGTCCAGGTAGGCTGTGTGGACAACCGTCCCTACGTCGATGGACCTGGTAACTGTTTAAAGAATATGAACAGGTTCAAGAGGCAAGATCTGCCCACAACAATGCTGAAGTGTGTAGGACACAGTGTCTGTAGGTTCCCGATGTCTATGTGTATGAGTCCCATGACAATACGCTCCATAGCTTTGCAGAACAGGCTAGTTAGGCTTATAGGGCGATATGTCTGTGGTCCGTTGTGGCACCAACCCTGTGGAGTGGGACCACTGCTGCTGTATGCCAGTCCTTGGGTACATATCCTGTGGTAACTCTGATATTGAACAGTGACTTAATGTGAGGGTTACGTCTGTCATGAAGCTCGTGTAAGATGCAGGCTGAGACACCGTCTGGTCCCATCGATGCTGTGTTGTCCGCTTTGGGGAGGGCAGCACTCACCTGTTTTTGTGATGTCAGAGAGGTTGCACTCTGTTGGGATGGATAGTTGCTCCTTAGGGGGGATGGGGGCGGGAGACATCTGCACTGAACCTGTTTGCCAGGATGTTGGCAGTCACTGAACCTGTTTGCCAGGATGTTGGCAGTCAGTGGGTTCAGGGTATGTTTAGTCAGTATGCAGTAACTCACAGCATATCAGTGAGTGTCCACCCAGGTTCCTGACATAACTGAAGAAGGCCTTGTGATTGTCCTACGTGTTTGGTGCAATTGTCCGTTAGAAGCGGGCCTTAGATAAATTCATGAGTGATCGTAGCTGTCTGCTAGTACAGATCACAGATGCCTTCCCTGCCTGGGATTGTGCTCTATCATGTAGTAGCTTCCTCCTTTCGTTGTATAGCTTATTAATGGCCGGGGTCTACCAGACAGGTCCCCTGCCATTGGAGGAGTGAGTCTTGTTGTTTGGGATAGCACGATCCATGCAGTCCACTAGGTGTCCATAGAATGTGTATGCAAAGGATTCAGCAGTCTGAGCCATATTTACCACTGTCCCAGGGTGTCTGAAGGATACCACCTTAGTTTGGAGAAGTGAGACGTTTGCTTTTGAGAAGTTCACCAAGATTACCCAGGATGGGTATGGGGACGGGATATGGATGTCCAGTGAGATAAATGTATGTTCTGTCCGTACCAATGAGGGGTATATCGCTGGTGTGGAACATAGAGTCCACATGTTGGTGATGATCAGGTCCAATATGTTTTCCCCTCTTGTGGGTGTGGTGACCGGTTGTGCCATAGCACATGAGTTTACAAATAGTAGCAACTGTTGGGTGAGGGTGTTGGGGCTTGAGTAGTATCCCCAGTCAATGTTTGGGTATTTAAAGTCACCCAATATAATGGTGTTTGGGGAGACCTTCATATTCTCCAGTGTTCCCAGGAAAGCCGAGTGTGGTTCCTGAGTTTGGGAGGGTGGTCTGTAGCAGGCAACAAACTGAAAGGCAGTTTTGCACAATGTTAGTTGCATATGTATGGTCTGCGATGCTTCGTGCAGTGCTACTAACCCGGAGGTGTGTGTATCTGTGATGTATATGGATACTCCCCCTATTTGTGTTGGCCATTCCGAGTCTTGTGGTCAGAAAGCATGGTATGAAATATAACCTGGTAATGCTGGTGTTCATTTGTGAGCCTGAACCAGGTGTCTGTTAGTGCACAGATATCGCTGTTCTCCATACTGAGGAAAGTTCTGAGTGGGTGCAATTTGAGGGTAACACATCTCGTGTTGAGCAGCATTACCCTTAGTTTCATTTACTCTGTAATGTCTATGGAGGTGGGTTTGTCTTTTGAGCCCCGCTTAAAAAAGGCACTATGGTGGTAGCAAGAGCCTTAGCCAGTATTCGAAAGTCCAAGGGTGACAGGTGCAAGCTGTCCATAGCGAAGCTACGTGGCATGTTGAGCATGTCACCCCAGGCTGACAGACACTGGATCCCCTTTGAATGACACCAATATGTTAGCCAACTGTTAAACATGATAAGTTTGTCTGTATACTGTGACATCATACTTGGTGAGTGTAAGATGCTACACAAGGTCAGGGTCATACTGGCCTGGGCTACATGATCAGAGAGTTCCTCTATGTATCATGTCATGTGGTCCAGGGAGGAATGTCTGAGGTTTTACGCACCAGCATGGACAATGATGGAGCCATTTCTGTACTTGCTTTGGAGTGACCTGAGTGCATGTGTTATGTGGCGGATCCTGGCACCCGACAGACAGCTCAAAGTGACCATCCCCTTGTTCGGCCTGGTGAGTGGGACGTCAGTGTGTCTGACAATGTGTCACCCATTACAAGTGTATTAGGTGTGTTGTTTAGCCCAAAGGGCAGTGACTGTGTGGCACACTGACATTGTGAACTATGTGATATGTGGGTATTGTAGTGGGGTAGCAGTTTTGTGTGTCTGATTTGGAGGTCTCTGCTGCTTAGGCAGAGTTTATTTAGAGCCTCCGAGTATGTTTGTGTGATAATGTGGTTTGATTGCTGTTGCTATAGGTTTATGTGAGACTGATATGTGGTGTGTGTGGTTACCTTCACCACCTGATAGACTGTGCCAGTCATGGGTCGAGAGAGCTCAACCTCCTGTATGTCTATATAGTTGCATCTCTCACATATATCTGTGTTTGTTGTGAGGAGGAGAGGGTTGTCTGTGTACATGAGGCAGTTGTGACAGTGTCAAAATCACAATATTCACCAGCTGGACTGGAGAGTACACACAAAACCGAACCCTGGACATGCCAGGATATTATGATGACATACTCTGTAGACTGATCACAAAGGATCAGTAGGGTGAAGTGTGTAAAAGAGTATAACAGGGATTAGTGCTCAGGTTTGTCTGTGTTTTGTAAAGAGTAGCTGCGAAGGAGTCCAGACGGAATCATGACACCTCCTTCAGCTATGTCATAAATAGCAATGTACACTCATATATGTCCTGAGTCAGGGCCAACTGTACCTGACTGACAATGCCGACATCCTCTCAGACAGGTCCATATATACATACCTCCCACTGACGAAAGTCCCTATCATCATACCTGGAGATATCACATGTAGAATGGGTGAACAGCTCCCCCCAAAGCCGAAAGCATGGCAACAATTGGATTACATTGTTTCCCTATATGTGTCATGAATGAACTACAGAACAAACAGACCCTGCATCTGAACAGTCTGTTGAGCCTCACCCTCTCCACAGGATCTGGAACCGTTGGATGTGTTACAGCAACATATGGCACTCCCCACAAGTGTTGGTGCACAACACACCATGGGAAGTATAGTCCAGTAAGCCTATGAAGTCTGATCTGCAAGGCCATGGAGTCCATCATGGTTGAAGTCATAAACAGAGCAATTGGAAGCTGACAAACACACAACCCTACCAACTGTGGTATGTTCATGTGCAGATCATGGTTCCCAAACATGCTAGACTGTTTGCAAGGCAGCCACCCAGGACATACATCACTGAACGGAGCTACACATGTCTCACATAGACTTTGAATAGCCCTTTATCAACATCCCAGATACATGTCATATCTACAAAACCAACAATCTGTGCATAAATATGTGTTGACATATGAAGGAATGTCAATTTGTCCACAGATAGATCACACAAGCTAAGAATTATGTGGTCCTGTTCAAGCTGTTGACACCTGCCGACTCACATGGCTCATTCCTGGGATTGCATAAAACAAAGTGTCCACATATTACCATGTCCAGTCTGATGATGTCAGCATCCTACAAATATAGCAGGAGAAAATAAACCACCCAGTAAGGCATAGAGCGTGTCGTGTTAATGCGTATCTCTCTAATATCATAACATAGGTAGAGGTTTGAATCCTGCAATTGCTGACTGACTGTGTGTATGTGTGTGATTTCCTTTGAGAGGAGTGCCCTTTTTGGAGACTGGGAAAACACATTAACAGAGGTACATTCCTCTTTGGAAAGTCTGATGATGTCAGCATCCTACAAATATAGCAGGAGAAAAGAAACCACCCAGTAAGGCATATGGCGTGTCATGTTAATGCGTTTCTCTCTAGTATCATAACATAGGTAGGTGTTTGAATCCTGCAATTGCTGACTGTGTGGGGTGTGTGTATGTGTGTGATTTCCTTTGAGAGGAATTCCCTTTTTGGAGACTGGGAAAACACATTAAAAGAGGTACATTCCTCTTTCGAAAGTCTGATGTCAGCATCCTACAAATATAGCAGGAGAAAACAAAACACCCAGTAAAGCATATAGCGCGCCATGGTAATGCGTATCTCTCTAGTATCATAACATAGTTAGGTAGGGGTTTGAAACCTGCAATTGCTGAGTGTGTGTGTGTGTGTGACACTGTTGGTCAATGTGGTGTGGGTTTTGCTTTTACTATGGTATGACATATCAGGATTAAAACAGTATGTGCATTGCACACATCAGGTATCTGTGTGGCAAATAAATATATGTACATGTGACCTCAATTAGTGCATAGGTGTGAAGCCTGCATACTACATGAATACATTTGTTTCCTTTGACGGATTGTGCCGCTGCTTCTCAGATAGTAGGTCACATATGTATGTATGTGACAAGGCCGGCCACTGTAGTGATCTGTGGCCAAGGTCATCTGTGCCACACACACCCATGACAGTTACTATAGAGTAGTGTGAGTGAGGGTACATGCCTGGGGTATATGTCAGACATGTTCATACACAACAACGACTGGCAATAATGGACAGTCATTATAGGTGTACAACAGCCTTGTGGATATGCATTCAGGCCCCAATGTCTTGTGATACACCAAGGGACTCCACAATACCTCTGGATATGTGGATACCAAGGGACAGATGACATAACACGTGGCTGTAGGTACACATTGGTACCCAGCATACATGTTGGGGGCTACCACCTATGTGATACTGTCGGGATAGTATGTATTGTAAATGTGGATGACTATGCCATAGTCGGCTTAGTGCAATACAGCATGTGTCGGACAACAGGTATCTGTCTGTATGATACCCTTGTGTAGGATATGTGTCCCATCCAGAGAATGCATTGTAGGCCAATGCATGCATTTCCAGATGTGGATGGACATATCCCTAGTGTGTTTGCATGTACCTAAGAGACCTATATGCCAAACAGCTGTGGTCCCAGGAACGGGTGGTGGTCAATACCACTGGTTACTGTTATAGTATAGTACCGGAAGGATCCCACTGTTACTGAGTTCCCTGCAACTGTGTGTCAGTTGTCAGGACATCATCTAATGATTGGTTATAGTCATGCTGTTGAGGTTGTGTATACTACCAGAATGCAAAACATTGACAGATATTAACAGTATCACCCACAGCATAGTTTCAACCCATGTCATATACACATGTGTACCCATGTTAGTACATATCTGTAGTAGAATGCATACTGGCCATCGAGAGATACTATGAGATGTTAATGTGTAAAACAGGGTATGTCACACGTCCCATGTGTCCACTATGCACGTACATGCAGACAGTGTGCACCCACCATGTTTACAGATGTACCCCTGCTAATCTGTACTGCACACATCACACATGTACTGTCCACTCACTAACACATGCTGGCAACACTATACACTTCAGCCAAGTGGCACATGGGCGGACAATACATACTCAGACCTAACACTGGTGTAAACAATGCTACATTGACAATCAGAGCTTTGATGCATCATGCCTGGTCAGATATACCTACAAGGATATCATTACACTTTCCTGTTGACAACTTGCTAATATTGCTACACTGCTATAATGTCACCCTGTGCATCAGCACCATGTTAGCCTGTTCCTGCATCAATGTTATAGATGACAGGTGGTGGCACAGGTGTCATCATATGCACAGGGCGTGTTGTTGGTTTGCCAGAAACCGACATTGACCCTTCCAATCAACGTGTGTGTGTGTGTGTGTGTGTGTGTGTGTGTGTGTGTGTGTGTGTGTGTGGGACAACACTATAGCATGGGCCAATGTTGATGTAATGTGTGTGTGTATGTGTGAGCCCTAGTTGTTTGGTTAATGTGTGTGTGTCTGCATGCACACAGCTCCTCCATGTGGCTGCCATATATGGGAGGTTGTAGGACAGCCACAGATTGTACCGGCCAGGCTGTACAGATCACTGTCTCTGGCCACGGACACAGTACCTGTGCCTGGCAAGGGGGCTACGGACATTATTGGGTACCAACCCTGACTGGGTACTATCATCAGAGGCAGAGGTATGTCGAGTGGACCCATGTTCCTGCTGGGACTGGCCAGAGCCACGTGCACGTGGTCTACTAGGACGGTCAATCGACAGGCCAGCCCCAGCATTGCTGGGGCTGGTACTGCCACTATGGGAGTGGCTGTGATCTGTGGGCTGTCCACAACGACTGCCAGCTGTTGATGTTGCTGGCATGCGTCGACGTCTCAACCATCCTGCACGGTCCTGGCTCATGGAAAACACATTGTGGAGGGCATCTAATGTCTCCCCCCAACATCTATCAATGACCTTGGTGTAATTCTGGATGGCACCGGCAAGGTCACAGATGCTATCATTGATAGCGGTGTAATGGGCCATCTCTGCCCTTAGTCCCTGTCTGGTGTACCGTTCCATACGTGCCTGTGCCTGCATTACAGCCCAGAACATACTCGAGGTTGTAAGACCTGTGAAGGCACGTCTGCCAGGGGCAATATGACCAGTGGTGCTCCCCCGAGAACCCCTGGACATCCACCTATGTGGTACCATTCCAGGAATCTGGGTATGGCTGCTGTGAGGGGATGCAAGTGCCATGGGTACCACAGTATTCTGGTCAATGCCAACTGTATGCTGTCCCTCGGCTAAGGTCATTGGTGTTGAGGGATGTATTGGCAGTATGAGTGTGCACATAGATGGGGTGGAATGCTGTGTACTGTTGATTGGCAGACCAACGACAGACCCTGTCAAACCTGCCTGTGCCACAATACATGTCTCATCATCTCCACTACTTGTGGCAGTGAATTCAGGTTCCCTGCTGCATTCAGCCACCCCAAACTCAGCAACTGTGAGAGGAAGACAGGAAACACACTTTACAATCTGTACACGATGTTAGCACACATGCCCACATGCACACATGCACACAAATACACTCCTCACTACAGCAGATACACACACACACACACCAGCAATCCAACACATACTCAATAGTGGGTGAAGGTGGGTGACAGTATCGCAAGGCAAACAGTCACCTCACACATGTCAGCATGCAGAATATATGTTGCTCAAGACCATGCAGTGTGAGTGTAGATGACCCTATTTAATGACAGTATACATGGCTTTGATGCATGTGTGTAGTTGTTCAGTGATTGGCTACACCCTGGAACACAATGTGTACATGGACACAACATTGCTGTGCAAGTATTATCAGCTCTGCAATGTCCTGTGCACCATCACTCACAGGTATACATACCATGGCTGCATGTGTTATCTGTGTGACACACAGATTTCCATGTCTGATCACAGTGTCTGTGTCCATAGCAGATAATAGTGGGCACAGGTGTGGCACATGCATGCTATGTACACACACGGGATGAGTGGTGCATGTAGACATGAAGGAATCCAAATGCTCGACATGGCCATTGTACAGTGGTTATGGTGAGTGTGGGACATATTGCAGATGTCAGTGCCAGCCATGACATGGCATGCTACATGACTGCAACATTAAACACCACACATACCCAATGTGTGTCATGTGACCTATACACCCATTAGCATTCCAGGACATATATGTGTCACTTTGTACAGATGGCGACTGCTATGCATATTGTGTATACTGGCATATGTAAGCACACACAACATGCTATGCATATTGTGTATAGGTGCATATGTTTGCACACACACAACATTGAGGTGCAAAGCAATGACTGCTATGTGTAGCACTGTGGTCACTGTAACTGGATGGGGTGTAGTACCATGAGCCATCATCATCATGCATCATGTGGTCACTCATGGCTACTAATGTGTGACAGACCACCGCCTAGCATGCTGTACCTGAACTGCAGTGCTGTGGCTACGTTCAGAATTACACAGCCACTTTGTACATGGGTGTGTGGGTGCCCAATAGGGAGCATTGCCTAACATGGCTGTGTTATGTGTTGAAGAGTGTTGTACAGCCATGTTAGGCAATGCTCCCTATTGGGCACCCACACACCCATACTGCCACAACTGTGTCTGATGCTCTGTGTATTGCATGTCATTGAGGCAACTACTGACATTACTGAGCTGTGCAATGTCTTACAGCAAACATGCATGGCATGCATTATGCGTAGGTGTGTTACGTGTACATGGCCTACACCTCACCTATGACATGCACATTTCATTACCAACATTGCAGTTATACCACACTCACCAGCATGGATCGTCTGCCCTGCTGTCACACCAGAGGGACCTATGAGAATATGAGAGAGTTCATCAGTGGCCACAACTGTGACATTGCTACTGTGGGTTTGCTAAACTACAGAACAACAACAGTCGACAGTCACAGGTGTACAGATACTATTCCAAATATCAGTATTGCACAACACTAGGTAGCACAACTGCTAAACACACAGTAACACATCTCACGTAGACATAATCTAACAATACAGGTAACTGTAGTCTACAGATAGGGCATGTTACCTGCATGCTCCATGTGAACATGCTGGTTGGCTCCGGCCTCCATGACAACACATGTCTGTGGGAGTTGCTGTTGTCCAGGAGCCACCACGCTTAGGAGCAGCTCCTCCACTCTGGTGAGGGGGGGAATGAATGGCCAGCCCACCACCTGTGGCAAGCTGTTGTCTATGGATATCAGACGCATGCCGCTGGACATGTCTAATTAAATCACTGCAGTGATGGAGTACCTGCTCATATGTCCGGTTATGCATGCCTATGTCATT
Organism: Protopterus annectens; assembly: GCF_019279795.1. NCBI lineage: Eukaryota > Metazoa > Chordata > Ceratodontiformes > Protopteridae > Protopterus > Protopterus annectens. Next base: position 230,188,677 of record NC_056735.1, on the reverse strand, counting down.
TACCCGACGAACAAGATCTTGCCACAGTGCAGTCTGCTCATGCTGGTGCTGGCTGCTTCTGGAAAACAACAGTGGGTAGTGCTGCACCAGGCTTTGCTGGATCACCTCTTCCTCCGCTGCTGTGTAAGAAGGGTTACATTGGTGGGCCATCAGGCTGAAAGAGAAATGAACAATATGTGTGAGCGAGTCCTGTGGCACACTTTATACCCTTAACCACAGGGGATACACACTTTCAATACCACATATTGGTTCTCAGGCCACAACTAACAGTGCCTGGCACACACTATATATCAAACCACTATACAAGAGTACCCGGCACACTTTTTGTGACACAATGCACAACCTCGCCACAGGGGTATATATCACGCTAATGCACTAACAAAGATGTCATCCATTGCAATGAATGTAAAGTACAGCTACAGTAGTACCAGTAAACCACCCTAGTTGTTGCTGCCATAGCCCTGCCTAACATATGTGCACAGTTGTTAATATAGGTGGCATACTGCTGTAACAGAGTATATATGTTGCTAGATACACACGTATACCCTGTAACACACATATGATTGCGGCCATGGTACAGGCATAATTACACACACATCAGACAAACATGCAACACACCACTGTATGCCAACACAGATGAGCTTTACCTGTGTACCATACAGCACTGTGTGCCACTACTTACAAACCCTTATGCCTGAGTTATGTCCTCTGTGCAGACTACAGGAAATACACAAGACAGTGTTTCCAAGCAATGTGAACACGCACCATACTGTGCTGTTTAGGCCTACAGCTTCAGGTAGTACTACAGTTCATATGGGAGTAGGATTCACCAGCAGTACCACTCACTAAGCATACATGTATTGCTTTAGCCTACAATGGTACACCACAGTCGTCAACAAGGAACTATGTCACATCATATGCCATACTACTATGTCTGTCTAACAATAACATACACATCTTTTGCTGGCCTCACAGCTAGGATAGACACTACCATGTCAGATACAACTTCACACTATGCTATCACACCTTTACAGACCTTGCACACATTCAGTGTTACACTTATTCAACCTCACATAGCAGGTATTGCATTGAGCACATGTGTGAGTGCATAGTGTCATAGATAGGTGAGATGCTATTGGCCCTAGGGCCTACAGCAGCCTAGCCATGTGCTACCCTGGCCTTTGCCACACATGTACTTTGATTTCACTTGCCCCTGTCAACCAGAACCACAGAAGAAATTCCTGGGGTGTATTATCAATATCCCAAACAATCATCAGGGGTATTTATGAAAACTGCTAATGAGGAGCCTTGTTTGCTATTGCTAGGTGGTCTATTCCAGAGTATGGCATATCTCTGAGATAGGAACCTATCCCTCCAGCATGTGCTGTTTAGTGAGCTGACAAGGTTTAGGGCCCTAAAGCATGTAGCCTGGAGGGATTGTGATATGTTGCCATGGTGGTTGTCACACAGCTGTGGGTCTGACATACCTCTGTATGGGCGGTATGAAATACAGTCTAGCTGTGGTTTTGTGAGTTAGTCTGCATAGGGCATCTGTTTGAGGCCAGTATTACCCTTTGTGATATGTCTGTGGCCTTTCCACTTGCTGTAGTTGTCATGTGAGGTGCATACCACATGGGGCATTGTGATGAGTAGAGGGGAACACTGACCTATATTTCCCTAGATGACACACCTGTTGTCATAACACATACCACATAGACAGATTACAAGTCTAGTGTGGCACTGTCTTTATCAAAGGGGAGGCTACTGTCCACCTGTGTCCCATGTTCCCTTATCATACCTTCAGTGTTAGGTACCTATGTGGTAGTTAATGGGTACAGTGTTTTGGAAAGGAGGAATGGCACTGCAGTATCAACACTTGTCTACAGTCCATGCCTCTGTCACCACACACCTGTTGCAGTACATATGACCCCGTGTCTCTCTCTCTCTCTCTCTCTCTCTATATATATATATATATATATATATATATATCCATACACATACATGTACACATCCATTGCTGTACATATAGATGTACATATAGGCACATGTACAGTCCACCTTTCATGGTGGGGATATCACTTATGCGACAGTAGTGGGATGTACAGTTATGTGATTATATTGCACAGTGTTGTGCAGAATGCATTTTGGTGTCCTCAGCCCATGTAGCTTTAGCAGGCCTCACTGGCTGTAACACAGCAGATCTGACAAATCAGTCCCACAGCGTTTAACCACCACATGACCTATATCAGCACTGCATGCTGTTTTCTATGCCTCACACTACGACCTACATAGATATATGCACATAACAACCTTCAACGACATATATGTGTCCACCCTTCACTAACAGTTGCAGTATGTCCCTTTCCCTATGCACATGTGCAGATACAGATAGATGCATACTGCTGCCAAATACGGATGATTTGCAGTGTGTAGAGTACTCTTCAGGAGCATCTACTACATGCCAGCACATACATATGAGTTACATACCTTACCTTTGTTTTCCCTGCTCTGTCTGTTGTTACTGTTTTGTTGTTTGTTTTTTTTTTGGTTGTTTGTTTTGGGTTTTCTCTCTCTGTTTCTGTCTGTTTTCTCTGTGTCTCTGTTTCACTCTCGCTCTTGCTCTCCCTGTTCCTGCAATGATATTATTGCATGTGTGGACAGCAGGTACAGCCTGCTTTTCTAGGTATCTGCACATGTGCATGTGACAGCCTCTGCACCAATTGTTGCCCAGCATTCAGTAATTGCGTGCAGCCTGCTGTGTGGTGATTGCAGTGCTCACTGTGATTGCAGCCCACTGCTATAAAATGCTAGGTTAGGTAGGCATAGCCCTTTCAGCTTTCCAAGGTGGGGCCCATGCTTGTTTGCTCTGGACACCGTTGTGTCAGTCAGAAGGTTGGTATATGTCTCTTATCTGAAGCTAGGGTTGTAGCCAGTGATATGCATGTTGTACTCAAACCTGAATGTTGCTGCTTCCAGTACACCCCTCCAAATGATAACACAGGATACATGGGAGTATGTACTTTGTTTCTGAATTAGACAATTAACTGCCATACAAATGTGGTTACTGCAATGTATTCCTGTGGCACATGCACTGTTTGTGAACTGCTATACTGTAATTATTAAGTTACTCACTTCTGAACAGTTTGTGGTTTGTTTGTGTTGACATTAGCACAGGCTGCTCAACACAACTGGACATATTTCAGTACTGAGTATGCCTACCTACACCCTTGTTTTTGCCTGAATACACAGGTATGTCGTACCTTTGGGGTAGGGGTGCAGAACTGCAAAGAGCATTTTTTATTATCGTGTGAAGTTTATCTTGCTGAACGTACAGGGCTGCTGTGTACCTGTTAGTCTATCAAGGCAAGTAGTCTTGTCTGCGTAGCTCCCACCTGTGGACATATCCAGATGGTAGCTAGAGGTTAGCCTATTATTCTTTGTCTGTGCACCACACCAGTCTTTTCAGCACTGGCACAATGGCATTGTCACAGTTGGTTGCTAGCAGTACATGGCTACATCTTGTGATATTTCTGTGTTGTACTCCTACATAAGGCCATGCTTGTGGAATTTCTTCCAAAGCTATTTGCAGAGTGAGTGTGTAACAGCAGGAATGCTGATATCCCTGTGTGTTTCTGCCTCTGTCAGGCCTCAGATACTCTCAGGTATATATTTGAACAGCCTCAGTGAAAGGTACATATAAGTGAGATACACCTGCAATATATTAGACATATTGCAGTTGAGACGTTCTTGGGAATTGGAGCATATGTATTACTACACCTTTTCTGATGTGCAAGCAGTGTCTACTCTCACCTATTGACATTATTCATTAAGTGTGATTCCCCACTTTTCTGCCTAATGTTAGTACCTTTCAGAGTAATTCAGAGGGGCACAGATAACATTTGTTTACAAATCAGGGACATCCCTGTAAAGCAGTCACAGTTAGGGAGTCTGGCCTCTGCCCTATTCAACTTTGCCAGTGTTTATCCTGGTCTGATACTGTGAGGTGTCTGTAAGGTGCTACTGTAACATTATTCCCTGCTAGAATGCCTGGTTCTCTTTTCACAGTCATGCCATGCAATTCCACAACAACTGCTGGTAAAGGCCAACAGAACAGGATTTGTGTTATGCCATTCCTAATTTCCATTTACATTCCCTCATTGTAATGCATTATATATTTATTTCAGCACCAAGTTATTTGTATATCTGCCATGGCTTAGTGGTAATTCATGCAGTCTATTGTGTCAATGGTCTGGGGTTCGAGACTGGCAGAGGTTTTTTCTTTTGCTGCTGAGCAGAACAAGAGCCCTGACATAGTGACTAAGGCACTTTTAAGCAGTTGTAAGCGGGTTTGCACGATGCTTAGCAATGCTTAGCTAAGCGCACACATGCGCACACTCACTTAAACCCGCTTACTACTCCTTAAAAGTGCTTACTCCCACTAACCCCCACGCTAATTTCTTTGAAAGAAAAGAAAATGGGGAAATAGGAAAGTGGTGAAAAAGGGGGCACAAAGAGGGACAGACAGTAGGTAAACAAGCTCGGGATGTGCAGGACTGGTGTAGGGAAGGTCCATAGCTGCCCATTTCTTTACCAGCAACAGCTGTTTATATGCAATAAATTTGGAGTGATATTTGAAACCTTCCACCCCTGGGAGAGGGGTGAGGACAACAAAGTATGTTGTACTGCCAATTATAATTATCAGTTTACATGTCCAGCGGACATGTGTGCGAAATGGGCAGCTATGTATGGGGCGTAATTTTTTTGTGGGTACAGATGGCCCTTTTTTTTTTTTTTTTAGGTGAGATTGGAAAGTGAGGTAGAGGAAGTAGGTATGGTTGGGGAGGTTAACAGACAAGACATACCAGATGCATACAGGGGCAGTGTATGACACATGGGGTGGGTGAACACAATTGATGGGGACAGATGTTTGGAAATTGCAAGCCCATGAGCCCACAGATGGTAACAGTGGAACTGAGATCCCCACCCATGGGCAGTCACCACTGCACCTTCACAGCCCTGAGGGTGGCTGTGCTGGGGGCTGCGTAGGATGGGCAGGCTCACCCGTGAGATGCACCACTCTCGCCTCGAGCTGGCGTAGGGGATCAGCGACTGAACGCTGGATCTCCCTACACACCACAGCCCGGACCCTTCGAAGGGTGACAGGTGGTCCTTCTCTGCCCACGCTTGCACGGGGGGGGGCGTGCCCCATCCCCTGCAGCGCTTCCACCTGAAGGTGGCACAGGACCAACGGAGGAGGGGAGCCCAGGCTGGGCACCGGACCTGCTGGTGCCAGGTGCACTCGCCAGCTGAGGAGGGACAGGTGGGTCCGCTGGGACCGGCCTTCCCATACATTCTGTGATTAGGTGTGTTTAATTACAACATAAACAACAGCATTGCAGATTAGTTGTAACAGCATGCAGTAATATTCCCATTAACCCAACACACCAAGGTTCCAGCAGTTGAACAGCAAGCATAACACATGCATATATTGAACGACAGTGTATATTCCAACAGCATGCAGGGATGATTGGTAGCAACAGGCCACCATGACTGTGGTGTTTGAACAGGGCACATGCATCAAAGTGAATGCAAATATTTATAGAACAGTAGGACATATGTCCCAACAAATATTTGAGATTACACATACCCATTGAGGTGTGGAATTGCATGGTTTATGCACATACAGTAGGGTGTAGAAAGAAACCCCAATTAACATCTTATAAGTACTTTTAGTCTACGCTGCATTCCTAGTGACTGCAAGTGTATATCCCCTACATGTATTATTACACTTGCCAACATGCATTAGGTTGTGTAATGGGTTTGGCTAGTTCAATATATACCTGACCTATATCTGACATACTAACTGTCCAAGATGCAGATGTTACTGCTACATATTTCTTGATTTCATTTATATTTCTTTATCTACATATCTGGATGTTTTCACATGACATTTTCACTTCAATTTGTACAGAACCCTGCATTTCTTGAAGCACACTCACATTTCTGGGGAACAAATTAACATGCTACTCGTGTGCCAGATTTACTTATGCATGCCAGTAACTGCCTGTTGAGGACTGTATATATGCTTCACAGCTACTAGCACTTCCATCACCCACTTTAGATGGGACTGCACAACTCTGGGTTGCCAGCACTTATTAAAACAGTACTATTTGTATAATGCAAGGGTACAACATTTCAAAGTAAGTGACACAGACACACTCCGGGTTTTATACCTTTATTAATTACATTACACACTTTTCCACAGGCTCGCTCCTTTATTTGATATAGCAGTGCATATGGAAGACACATTCAAGACATATTATACCTTTATTAATAGGTTAGAACACACTTTTTCAGGCTCGCTCACTTATTTTATATGACAGTACCTGCAGAGATATCATTCCGGATATATTTTACCTTTCTTAATGGGTTACTACACTCTTTTTCTGGCTCTCTGACTTTTATATATGACAGTACATGCAGAGGACTTATTCAGGGCATTTTATGGATGTATTATTGGACGAAAACACTTTCTTTCATGCTCTCTCCCCTATTTTATATAACAATACATGCAGAATAATCCCTAACCTGCCTGGTGGTGCAGCCTATCTGCATAGGCTTGCATAGGCTTGCTGATTCGCAGTACGGTCACCTGCAGCTGTGAAGTAAATGAAGGGATATTGAGACATACCTATCCATTATACAGAATCAATGATCAATTCTTACATACTGCATTCCATGGCTACCTACTCAGTTGTGGGGCATCTTGCATCCCACGGGCCTCCTGTATCCATTGGTTCAGGTGGTCCTGCTTCCATCTCTTCAGGTCTGCATGGTGGTGACGGACCTGCTCACCAGTCCGAGGAATGCCTGTGACACTGGTGAGGTCATGAGCTAACCGGTTCCAAGCGTCTGCCTTGTACTCCATCCCTTGGAACTAGCCCTGCAAGAGTCTTGACTCATGACAGTGGACAAGGAACCAAACCATGTATTTCGACTCCTCAATGCCCCATCGTTGCGCTCGGAAGCGTGTACCCTCTCCAGCACCAGCCATTCTAACTGCAGATGTGAGCTACAATCAGTTATGGTGAGTATTCCCACCTATGGGGCTTAAATATGTCTCATTTTCCGCACTTTTTTGTGATTGGCCGTTTTTGAAAATTCTCGTCTGACTGCAGACCTGCTTAGTAATGGTTAATCTACCATTTCTAAGTATATGTATGTTAACACTGGCTGTTTCTCCTAAGCTGTCATGGCTTAGTGGTTCAGTACTTTGATTATGGTGTACAGAGTCCTGGGTTCGAACCTTGTCATTCATTTTATTTTAATACTGTCCAGACAGGCTGGGGGGGGGGGCATGGCTGTGTTTAGGCAACTTTGCTCTATGTTGCTCCACGTTGCCCTACGGTGCCCTGGTTGGCACGGCGTGCACGTCTGCGCAAACAGATTGTGCTGGTTAGAGCGCTATTTAGCTATGGGCACCTCTATTGCGCTGGGTAAAGCGCTATTTAACTATGGGCAACTCTATTGCGCTGGGTAAAGCGCTATTTAACTATGGGCAACTCTATTGCACTGGGTAAAGCGCTATTTAACTATGGGCAACTCTATTGCACTGGGTAAAGCGCTATTTAACTATGGGCAAATCTATTGCACTGGGTAAAGCGCTGCTTAACTGTGGGCAATTATATATCAGGATCCTTTAAAAATATATATTTTGTTCACTGATACATAGGCCATTTCACTGCTTTTTACTAATATTTTAATCCTATATGTCTGGTATTATTTCATATACTGATTTAAACCATAAATAAGAAGGGGAGTGGTGGGACTCGAACCCTGAATGCCTCCTCTTTGTGCGAACGCTCTACCATTACGCTATTGCTATTTGGTGTGATTCTTTCTTATGCTCTTCCATGTCGGAATTGCTAACTGCAGCTAAGCAATGGGCACACCCTCACACACACGCGCAAATACGGGCAGCTATTTCGGGAATTTAAAAAAATAAAATTAATGTTTTACTATTTATAACTGTGATAGGGGTTTACAATGTCAGGGAGTGTGGTGTTGGGTGCAAGGACATTTGAGCGGACTTCCTCTTCTGTTTTCATTTTACTTTTCGAACCCTTGCAGGGGCGTGGACGTTTAGACTGCTCGGCAGTCGGACACGCCCCCGCTTTCCTACACGGTCCGTGTTAGACTTACGGTTGAGTCAGCGTGCCCTCATGAATATTCATGGCATGCTGACATCATACCGTTCAACTGCAGCCTCCGAGTAAGACTTATTTAGTCTTACATGGAGGATTCGTGAATCTGGGGGAGTATTGTATGTGAGCGGGTAAATTGTATAATTCTGGAAAATGATTGTAAGATTAATCAGTTAAACTAGCAGTGGTGGTTTCTTTAATTATGTGTATCAATGTTCCAATCAATTCAAGATATAACGAGGATTGACTGTCCTTGTCAGAGGGACAGAGTATCCTTCTCATGTATAACAGCAGGTTTTAATCAAAATAAAATGAAAAAAGGAAAAGAGCGGATTCTTTATGAATATGAGAGTAGATTTATAATTATAGTTGCAATGTATATCCCTTTCGTATGAGCATGGGTTTATAATGGGCACCAGTGCAGGTATTTTAAAAGAATTGGAGTATGGGTCTCCCACAGGCATATGTTTAATAAGTATGGTAGACAACTGTATTTACTTTTTGAAATGGTCTGTGCTCATTAAAAATGATAGCGCTGTATAGTTTCCAGAAAAAGGGACTTTTATTAAGAAAATTCTAGAAAATCTTAAAAAATAAAACAAAAACTTAAGTTATCAGCTTTTAATGACTGGCAAGAAGAAAAACAATAAGGAAAAGGAATTTCTAGTTAAAAGTCTAAAAATATAATTCAGCTTAATTGAAGTCACAGCTGCAGGTAGATAATAGAACAGTAACTTCATTACAAAAACAGGCAGACAAAAATCATATTCCTGAGGTATTTATCTATTAAGACAACTGGAGAAGCTGGCAGATGTCCTGACTGAAATCATTGTTGCAGTATTTCCAACATGTGGGTTATCACTGCTGTCATCCAGATTACCAAAGCTTTTCCTTTCCAGTATTGTATGTCTGATGTGTGACGACTTCTTGCAAGCATAGAGGTGAATAGGTGGGCATACAAGCATAATTCCCCACACTATCTCGCCACCAGCATGACTGCAAGTCATATAGCTGTCGGACTGAATGTCATTTGGTTGTTGCTGCCGCCATTGCTTCAAGTACTCAGATAAGCGACTCTTTGGGGAACCTTCCCTTATATTTCTTAACCGCTTTTTCTTATTGATATTAGATGTCAGCTAGGAGGGGTAAGTGCATGCGTAGTAGGCAAATCTTGTACAAAGACTTGCATATCCAGTGTTGTTTTTGCTTATCAGCAAAAAACAACTGCAATGCTTGTTCCATTTGCCAGTCATTTATACCTATGACTTTGCAGTCCCATTTTTCATCTCTTAACAGTTTCCTGGAGACCTACTGTCTCAAATGCTTTGCCAACTCCGAGATGGCAGATTAATTTCCTGGTGCGTACCTCCAACACTTAAGAAAAAGCTTAAAAGACCTAGGCCAGAGACTCAGTTGGCCCTTTTTGACTCTGATGTGTACTCCCTGAGGTTTCAGAACCCACAGTACATCTGATTCCTCCTCAGATGCCTTCTGCTGATACCCCACTAGAGGCCAATATTGCATCAGAGGCCTTTATAATGAAAGATCCTGCAGAAAAAGGTGAACTGTGAATCATATAAAAGGGCGTCCCTCATATCATGGTTAGGGAAGAGATCCCAGGTAAACTAATAGAGGTACATTAGGGAAATGAGCCACTGCATTTAGTACAGGTAGATGTCGCACCAAAAAAGAAACATCTGAAAACTAAATCTGTTGCTTCCCCTCATCCTCCTCCTTCCTCCTCTTTGGAGAAGGAATGTATAGATTTTTCTCAAGGTTGTTTAAGGCCATTTTGACTCTGAACCCTCCTCCTTTTCTTCTGTCAAGCCCTCCTTCCACCTCTCAAAAAGATTGGTGTGGATTCATCTTCCTCTGAAGATGAGGAGGCTTCTGATTCTGACCATTGTCTGGCATACTCATCTCAAATGTAGTCTCCTGGCCAAGTCCATTTGGATGATGAGGACTTCATTTCACCTGATTCTCCAGCAGTAGAAGCTTCTTTTGGTGTGAGAATCTTAAATATAATGAAGTATTTTGAGTGGGAGTCTAGGCAGATCTCAGAGACACAGAAAAGATACTACAGCCTGCTGGAAATAGGCACCCCCAGCCCCTTTCCCTGCACCGCCTGTTTTTGAGTCTTTTTGGATGCTTTTGAATCCAGTTCTGTTGCCTCTGACTCCCAGTCTCAGGCTGCCAAAAGACCAGACAGATTTTATAAAGTCCCTGATGACAATAGGTTTTTGTTTAAAAATCTTCTGCACTTTCCATCTCATCTGATAAACCTTCTAATCTCCTTCCCAGTGCCAATCCCCTCCCTTCAGGAAAGGATAGCAGGGCTTATGCATAGGTGAGGTAAAAAGGTTTATACCTCTTCTTTGACATTCAGGGCTACTAATTACCAAACCCAGATACTTGATATCCATTCTTAATTATTTAAATAAGGTAGTGGACTTGCAGGATACTGAGTCGAAACAACAAATGTTATCTATACTTAATCAGGCTACACAAGTGGCCAGACATGGTATTAAATGTAATTGTGATGCTGTAAAGGCTTCATCCAGAGCAGCTGCTACAGGCATTGTAATCTAAATGTATGCATGGTTACAGAGCCAGCCTATTCCTGAGGACTTGAAAGCAAAAATAGTGGATTCCCCTCTACACAAGAATCTCTTATTTGACCCCCCAAGCTGCCAACCTTTTCAAAACCCATCAAGAGCACTGTAAAGCCAGGAATTACCCAACCAAACCTACCTATTTGCAGAAGGACCCTAGGCCTATCCAGAAACAGAAAAGCTTCCAGAAAGAGGTTCCCAGGTAAACCACAGAGGGATGCCTCCCTTTGGGACAAATCCCTGTGACTATCTATAACCTCCTTTCTCCCTTTCCTCCCCAGAAAGGCTGTATCAATCTTATTCTACCTGGGAAAAGATTACCACAGACAAATGGGTGCTGTCATGAAAAAATGTTTTTTCCATGTATTATATACAGATTCTTTCTCTAAATGGCATATACCGATCGACACACAATCAGATTCATCTGCTTCAATCCATTTTACAGGAACAAGGCACAATAGAGCCAGTGCCAGTAGAATTTGTGGGAAAGGGTGTTACTCTAGATTTTTCCTAGTGCCAAGGAAAGAAGGGTAGTGAGACCCATACTGGATCTCTCCTTACTAAACACCTTCTTAAAAGTGCCAACTTCCAAAATGCTCTCATTACACACACTGCTACCGTTCATTCTTCCCCAGACTTTTGTTTAGTACTCCTGCCTCTAAAGGGTGCTTACCTCCATATACAAATTCGGACCCCATGCAGGATATTCCTCTGGTTTTCTACTGGGTTGTCTCAATATCAGTTTACTGCTTTGCCTTTTGGGCCTTCCACAGCCCCAACAGTTTTCACAAAGTGTCTGGCACCAGTGATCGCTTTCTTCTGAACCCAGAGAATTCAGATTTTTCCCTATCTGGATGATTGTTAATCCAAGCTACTTTACCACATACTCTCCTACAACATCTTCAGTTCACCCTCCCCCTCTTATGTCAGTTGAAGTTCACTATCAACAACAAAAATTTCTCCCTGCAGCCATCTCAGGACCTAGTTTTTCTAAGTTGAAGGCTAGCGACAAAAGAATGCAGATCTACTTAAGCTGCAGAGCCTAACAGACTACTTCTATAATGTTGTTTCCCTCAGTCAGTGGTCAGCCAGGTAGCTCCAAGGGGCTCTGGAGTTTATGCCAGCTGCTATCCCAATGCTTCCCCCTAGCTAGTGTGCACATGAAGAAAATCCAGTCATACTGGAAAACAATTTGGTCTCGGCACACTCACCCTCTTGATACAGTAATTCCCCTTTTGCTCTGTCTCAGATAGGAACTCTACTGGTCAAAGTCTAGGGTGAAACTCAACCTAGGGCTTCCATTCACTTCTCCAGCCCCAGTTCTGAAAATACACACACATGCCTTGGATGAGGCATGGGGGTCTGTACATGCAGCCAATGATTATAAGGCAAGTGGCAGCCAGCACTACTAAAGGAACATGTCAACATGAAGGAAATGAGGTCATCCAAGCCGTTCAGGTCTTTTCACATATCTGAAAACCCGGTACCCTACAAGCGTTCACAGACAATACAACAGTAATGTGGTGCATAAACGAGCAAGGAGGGACCAGATCTTACCAACTGTGCAGATTGGAACAGAAAGCCTGGGACCTTGCCACCTTGAAAAACATGTTGTTCACAACCACATACCTCCCATCCCAGGTCAGTGGGTTAGCAGACTCTCTAAGTAGGTTCTTGGAGGACCTTCACAAATGGACCCTAAACAGACAGGTTTTCCAGGGCATCATTCACAACTGGGGGACTACTCAAATAGACCTGTTTACTTCATAGACTGACAAACAGATTCCACTATTTTGCACCAGAGACACATGCCCCTCAGGTTGGAGGACAGATGCTTTCACTTTTCAGTGGACATTGGAGCTCCTCTATGCCTTCCCCCCCACTTCTTCTCATTCCAAGAGTTCTTCTAAAGACCCAAAAAGAAAAAAAAACTCTTGTTAGAGATTCCCTTTTGGCCAAGACAGCGTTGGTTACCCCTTCATTTTCTTCTAGACATGGGCAAGTACTACAAACTGCCACACCAAGAAGATCTCATCACACAACACAAAGGGTTACTTCTTCACCCCAGTCTGTTATCCCTAAACCTAATTCTGTGGATGATGGGATTCTAATTCCTTATAGGCACAATTTCTCTGGGGGTGTTAAGGTTTTCCAGGACCCACCACTTAAATCTTACATAGCAAAATGGACGAGATTCTCCTATTAATGCCAACAGAGTGGACAGGACCACAACCAATCAGAGATGCCTTCCATTCCGAAATATCTGTGTGAGGTCTTACATACAGGTCTGGCCTATTCTTCCATCAAAACCCACCATTTCTGCTTGCTTCTCACTCCCCCACTTGTCTCCATATCTGAGGTCATTATTCCATAAAGAGTTTTGCATCTTAGGCCATCTAGAAAGCCCATTACCCCTACTTGGAACCTCAACTTTGTGTTGGAAAAGCTTTACCTCCTTTTGAACCAGCAACATCATCCAACCTCAAATTCAGCACATGGAAAACTATCCTTCTTCTGGCTCTCAATTCAGCTATGAGAGTTTCAGAGCTTCTGGCACTCATGCCAGTTCTCCCTTTCTTATTTTTTTACAAAGAATGGGTGATCCTTTGGGCTACTCTTTCATTCACACCTAAAGAAGTGAAGTAACTGCCCCTCAATCAGGCCATAGACCCATGTACATTCTTTTCCAACCCACAGAATCGAGGAGAGAGGATAATGCATTCTTTGGATATTCATAGCTAAGATTCTATTTGGACAAAACAAAACCCATTCAAAAACTCTGATCATTTGTTTGTTTCATAGACTCTAATCTGGATCAATTGGTATCCAAGCAGACCATTGAAAGCTGGGTCTCCAAGGGCACATCTTTTTGTTACTTTCTACTTGATAAGTCCTTGCCCTCATACCCTTAAGCTCACTACCAGAGCAAGCAACCTCTGGAAATTTCTGTAAAGAAGTGGATGTCAAGTCCATACTGGAGGCTGCCACCTGGTCATCTGTACACACTTTCATGAAGTACTGCAGGATTGATGCCTTTTTAAAGTTCAGAGCTGCCTTCACTAGGTCAGTCTTTTCTGGCCTATTGGACCGTTCTGCCATCTTTTAACCAGCTATCTTAATTTTTCTTTAGCTCTGGGAATCGCCCATGTGTTAGGAATACTTCAACAGTGATTTCAGGCAGGACATAGTACAGTTGTGTAAGAATTTACCATAACAATAGATGTCCTACTGATCACTGATGTATTCCTTCCCCTCTATACTTTTATTTTCTTCTTACTTCTGCTTTCTTCCTTAGTTGCTATCCTGTGGGAAACGCTCAAAAACCTAATGGTCTTTCTAACTACTTCATACTATGCTCCTCCTAGCTGACTGTTTTTTTTTTGTCTCAGGAGTCTTCAAGCTGCTGGCTTGGAGATAGATTGAGGAATTACACTTGTGCATCTACCTATATACCCCACACTTGCAAGCTGATGTCACATATTAGTTGTAAGATACTGAAGTTAAAGCTTTGATTCCCCAGTTGGATAACAGCAGTGATAACCAATGTGTTACAAATACTGAAACAATAATCAGTAGGACATGTACTGTTCTGGTAAGTTCTTACACAACTGTAGTTTACATAGCCAGAATCCCTAGACTACTTACCCTGATTCCTTCTGTCCCTCCTTCACCTTATGATCAACCTGATTCTTATAAAGCTGAGAGTTCTCCCTCTCTGAGAGGACAGGTGGAGGCACATCTTACCGAAACACTTGATACTGTCCCAGGTATGACGCAAGTTACTAGTACTTCTACCCATCCCCTTACCATCAGAGCAAATGTTAATGTGAATATCCAATAAAGGAAAGTAATTGTAATACATATACAAACTTGGAGCTAGCAGAAGTCATGTAGGAAAACTAAAATGATTCAGTAATAAAAGCCACCAAAGATTAACCCCTTAAAACAAAATCAAAAAATTGATTGTACAGTTTACAAGGCCTTTACATCCATAGACCTCTGGCTAAACCAATCACAGCTATTACTTAACCCTAATAAATTTAAAGTACTCATCTTTGCATCTAAACCTGTTCCCATAGACTTTACTGTATTCTCCATAAACAAAACCCCAATAGAGCTAGTAAATCAGGCCAAACTGCTAGGAATTACTATTGACAGCAAACGTAGCTTTGACTTGCATATTAATAAAGCAATAAAAAAGACTCACTTCAAATTAGGCATACTTTACAAAAACAAACAATACTTATACAAATCCATCCGAATAAAACTTTCAAAAAGTCTTCTCCTGCCAACCTTACTATATGGGTCTCCTATCTTCACCAATTTCCAAAGCACAAACTACACTCCTGTTGTTATAAGATTGCAAAATTTGCATCAGCCCAACCAAATTGCACCCATCATTGCCAGGCCACTAAAGAACTAAACTGACTAGAATTTGGACATTACACACAACTTACCTTTGCCCATAAACTCATTTATAAACCCGAGTGTTGCCCTTCCCTGAAAAATATCATTGAACCTTGCGTCCCATCCAAATATCTATGATCCAACAACAAACACCTACTTAAAGTATCAAAACCTAGTAAAAGAGCAGGTAGCTGCCTCTATTCCATGACTATGCTGTGGAACAGCCTCCCATCATCAATTACAGAATTAGACAACATAATCTCCTTTAAAAGAAAACTAAAACAACATCTCACTGATAACACCAGCTGCACATGCAACACATATCCACAGCCTCCTTAATCTAGCAAAATTGTTTTGCATAGTAAATGTACTTTCGTATATGTCACACCATATGAATTATCCTTAATCTTTAGCATCATACTCCACACATCAATACAACTATCTTAACACATTTTCTTTTCTCTGACTCTTTCTACTTTTAATACTACCATTAAATATATGCCATCTATAATCTACTTATTCCCACTACCTAGCTATAAGATTCTAACTATATCTTTCTGTTAGAAAAATATGTATTAATGTGTGTATTAGTGCTTTTAGAAAGCCCAAAAGGGTTAACACATTTATTCTATTTCATACTGCATAAATCCATATGAACTGCAAATGCTTTCTGACCTTGTATTTTGTCAGCACAGCTAAAACCCTGTTTGTGTCTTAGGAAATTTTACTGAGAAGCAGATGATTTTTTGCTAGGTTAGGAAAATAATGAATAGAACAATACTGCTTTCTATAATGTTATTAAACTTAGACAATTAGCCCTGTCTGTGCTATGAGAGCATACACAGCTGCAGGAAGAATAGATAAGTAGAACAAAGACTGCTTGAAGAATATGAACTATAATCTGTGTTTGCTTTGTGCTTGAATAAGCAGAGTACCTTGAAATGTAACACAGCACTGTAGACATAATTGTAACTAGCTAGTGGTCTTCGAGACCATGTTATCTTTCAAGAAAAGTTTCTCACAAATCTAGAAATGTAATGTCAGCAGAAAATATTGAACAACATCTGCTGTGAAAAACAATATTGTAGACTTGTATTTGATTACATCAGCTTTAGAAGGCAATGTCTTGTAAAACAGTACAAGAATGGCTTCATTTCCTGTTACTGACCAGACATACTCTATATTTGCATGTTTTTGTCTCCTTGCCACAAGAATTAAAGTGCCTTAACCTGAACCTTACGTGTATTGGTCTTTGAAGTTTTTTCCTTTGACAGATTGGTCCTTCGGACCGGAAACCTCCACTTCGCCCGGATCAGACAGGCCAGGTGGCGTGAAACCGTATGGGGAAGAAACCACATCAGTTCTTCTTATTTGAAAAGACCTCCGACTGAATTGCCGTACAAAAGAGGCCAGCCACTTTCTGATCTGTGACTGAAGGGCGGGTTTACCTCGAACCAGATGATCAATCACGAGGGCTCAGGTAAGGTGAGATTTACCTTTATCTGTTTTTAGATCAGGGACTTGATTTGCATTGTTTTGTCAGGGACAAAAAGATTGCTTGTCTTGTCAGAGATCAGGGAAACAGAATGGGTAAGGTAGTCATTCTGGAGAGACTATAACAAATCCCGTGGTACCACGTAAAAATAAGAAGGGTTACGTAACATTTTAAAGGTTAGAACGAAATGGGAAATAAGTGCACAAAAAGATCCCAAACTCCGCTGTTAACTGAAGACGCGAAATTTATGCAATCACAACTTGCCAATAATGTTAAATACTACTCAAAATGGGTTAATAAGTATGAATTTGATGGTAAATTAGAAAAATCCTTGCTTATTAAACTTATCAAACAGCTTAAAACTGATTCCAGAGGTCGGGTAAAAAAGCAACGTCAGTTAGGAATTCCTCAAGCACACAGGTGGATTGAGGAAGCAAACCGTAGGGAACAAAAGAGTAATAATTCAAAAACAATGTTTTTAGATAAAGAGGATAATAACTTAGTAATAGCATCAGCCCCTCTGCTTCCCTTACCAGAATATGAAGCGAGCGGACAAGCTGGTCCACCCCCACGATATCCTGCTATTCCTGCAAAAGCAAAACCGTTTGTTAGAGATCCCGTCAAGACCAGGTCTCGAACACAGGCAGGAAACTCAAAAGGGGACATTGAGTTGTATCAGATGGGTAGAAATTCACAATCTTTAAGTGAGGAAGAAATGTGCCCACTAATAGAAGTACCTAATCCTCAGGCAGGACAAGAAGGACAGGACCCAACTCTCAGTTTACAGACCGCGGACACCAGAAGATATCCAGAAAGCCACTGAGGGAATTCCCCATCCAAACGTTAATTTTAGAAAATTTTTAGAAGACTTACAAGGCATGAGGTTAAGTTATAACTTAAACAGAGAAGAAGTAGAAAAAGTAGTCAGACAAATCATGGGACCAGATTGGCACATGATCAGTGGCAACTGGAATCCCCAAGACGCAGAACTCAAACCCCTCCCACATAGCAGCGCAGAGTTAGACAACAGAGTGAAAGATCTTACAGACCGAATCTCTGAGAAATGGAAGCCTAGGGCAGACTGGACTTGCATTAATCAATGCATCCAACAAGAAGGTGAAACTGTTGACAGATATTATGCTAGATTATTAGAGTGTTTTAATACCCATTGTGGAATGCAGGTACCTGAAGATCAAACACATGATTCCCCATATGAGCAGCAGTTAAAGAATGCATTTTTAAAAGGCAGTATTTCACCCATAAGCAGCTTTATTACAAAGCACATGGTAGATCATCGTACAAGTAGTCTACAGTCACTACTTGAATATGCTAGACATGGCGAGAGGCATTTTAATAGCAAAAAGAAAGCCCAAGTATTTTCTGTAGAAGATGGAGCAGAAGTATATGTAGTACAGTCCGGGAAAAAGGGCAAGAAAAATTCCCAGGGAAACAAACAATCTGATCAACGATCAGAGGACTTTGAGGGACGAAAGAAAAGGGGGGAGTGCTTTAAATGCGGTAAAAAGGGACACTTGGCAAGGGATTGCAAGAAAAACAAGAAAGCAACCATGGAAGATAAGAAGAGTGAGGACTGACTATATGATAGCCAGGAATCACTAGAAGAAAATAGCCAAGAAAAGATAAATGCAAATGTGATAGAGTAGAGGATGTGACAGAAGAAATAGATGAGGTGCAAGAAGTCATGGATAGTGAAGAAAATGAAATTTTAGATTTGGCTTTATTGAGCTTAGAGCTCTATTTAGCAGACACGAAACCAGAAGTTACACTCCTGATAGAAGGGAGGGAAGTCACATTTTTGTGTGACTCAGGGGCCTCACGGACCCTGATAAATCCCTCCAAACTGCCAGAGAACCCAGAGTCACCTGATTACATATTAGTGAAAGCAGCTAATGGACAGCTGTATCAGGAGCCCCTCTCCCATAACATCGTAATAACTGATCCTGTTTCAGGATTAACCCAGAAAAGCAAAATTGTCGTTTCTGCAAAATGCCCAGTAAACCTCTTGGGCAGAGATCTTATGCAGCTATTTGGCATAGCAGTAGTTCCAACTATGCAGGGTATGGAAGCACAGTGAGAAACTGATACTTTTGCAGTGCGATCGGAGGGTGAAACATTTTATTGGTACAGCCAGGACTTGGTTACGACTGGTCCAGGGGCAGTAACCGAAGAGCTGATGAACGTAGCCATCAGCAAGTTCCCCTCCCTTGATATTGATAAACAACATTTGTTGCACTGTACTCTGTATTATTGTAGCACACCAGGACCTAATAAAAAATATGAGCAAGAGTTGTTTAGAAACCGTGCAAACAGATTAGTATTACGTAATCTGTACTGGGACATAAAAGGGAACAGTGTAGTTAGCTGTTCATTACCCCAGGAGTTCTTTGCACTTTATAAATCTAATCGATTACCACATGTAAGCTTAACCAAGGACAAAAATGTGAAATGGGCAGACCTAGGAGAAAAAGTCACGAGATGGGAAAAACAGACAGAATTAGAACTGTCAGAACAGGGAGTACAAAAGCAGAAGTTAAATTGGATAACACAGACACACCCAGCTGTACATTTGCAGTCTAGCAAGGACAGCTGATTAGCACTCTTATCAGAAGAGGAAGAAGATGCCTTACAAAGCATACCAGAAACTCTCTGGTCAACAGGCAAATCAGATGTAGGACTTATTCGTACAGCAGGACCAGTTACTATTACGCCAAAGTCAGCATTTAGACCACAAAAGAGACAGTATCCCTTGAGAAAAGATGCAGAGGTAGGTATCAAAAGATGCAGAGGTAGGAATCAAACCTATTATAGCAGCTTTACTTAAGGAAGGAGTACTGGTGGAATCTCCTGATTCACCATGTAACACACCCTCATTTCCTATTAGGAAAGCAAATGGAGAATGGCGTATGGTCCAGGATTTACAAACTATAAATGATGCAGTAATACCAAGAGCACCTACAGTGCCAGATCCACACAACCTGTTGAATGATTTAAAACCTCAACAGAAATATTTTTCTGTGGTAGATATCAGCAATGCGTTCTTTTCGATACCGATACACCCTGACAGCCAACATTGGTTTGCATTCACATTTCAGGGGAAAAAGGTACACATACACACGACTACCACAGGGATATTGTGAAAGTCCAACAATATTCTCACAAGAAATGGCAAGCAACTTGGCGGGATTTACCCCACCAAGAGGCAGTCAGATTTTACTTTATGTTGATGACATCCTGCTGGCAGCCCCCACCCAGCAAGATTGTAAAGAGGATACCGTAGCATTGATGCAATTTTTAGCCACTCAAGGACATAAAGTAAATAAAAACAAATTGCAGCTTTGGAGAAAGCAAGTTAGATACCTAGGATATGTAATATCCAAAGAGGGCAGAACATTAGATGAGGACAGAAAAATAGCGATTTTACAAGCACCAAAACCCGCTACCAAGAAGGAAATGATGTCCTTCCTGGGTACGACCAATTTTTGTAGCAGCTGGATTCCAAACTATGCTTTGGAATCTGCACTTCTGACTAACTTGATATACAAGAAGCCTATGGCAGCACAAGATTTATTATGATGGACACCAGAAGCAGAATCTGCTTTCTGTAAATTGAAACAGTTGATAGCATCCTCATTAGTTTTAGGATTACCAAACTATCATAAACGTTTTTTTCAAACTGTAGATTGTAAGCAAGGTTATATGACATCAGTGCTAACACAACAGCATGGGGACAAGCAGCGCCCCATTGCTTACTATTCATCACAACTGGACACAGTGGCACGGTCTTTACGCCACTGTGTACAAGCAGTAGTCGCAGCTGCAATGGCAGTGCAAGCTTCGACCTCTGTAGTGTTGTTCCACCCTCTCACATTGGGAGTGCCTCATGCAGTCGCGATTATTTTACTGCAAGAAAAAGTAGTATATCTTTCTCCTGCTAGGCATCTTTCCTGTATGACTATATTGCTGAGCCAACCTCATATGACAATTGAATGATGCACGACTTTGAATCCGTCTACCTTGCTTCCAACTCCTGCAGATGGCACACCGCACAGCTGCCTGCAGGAGATTGAGCAAAAGACACTGCCTAGAAAAGATCTCACGGATGTTCCCTTGGATGATGCCAAGTTGACATACTACGTGGACGGCTCATGCAAAAGGGGTCCCACAGGACAAAACCTAGTAGGATATGCAGTAGTTTCTGATACTGAGATTGTAGAAGCAAAATCTTTACCACACAACTTATCTGCACAAGCAGCAGAGCTGATTGCCTTGACACAGGCATGTACCTTAGCAAAGGGTAAATGTGTGAACATTTTTACTGACAGCCAGTACGCTTTCTCTACTGTACATGCTTTTGCACAACAGTGGAAAAATCGAGGAATGATGACATCTACTGGCAAACCAATCAATCATGCACAGTTTATTTTAGATCTTTTAGAATCTATTCAGTTACCTCAGAAAGTAGCTATTTGTAAATGCATAGCTCATACCAAGCAACAGGATAGCATTTCAAAAGGTAATGCAAGGGCTGATACAGCTGTAAAACAGGCAGCTTCAGAAGCATTTCTTTTGAATGAGGAATTACAACCTTCTGAGATTTTAGACTTAGAAATGTTAAAAACAATGCAGATACTTACTATGCAAGTTGAGAAACAAAGATGGATAAAACAAGGAGCAATTCTCAAGGAAGGGCTGTACATCTCCAAAGAGGGAAAACCGATATTGCCATCTAACTTGTTTAGATATGCAGCTTTGTTGAGCCATGGGCAATGCCATGTCTCAACAGGGGGGATGGTACAGTTTGTGAACCGAGTGTTCACAACATATGGATTTATAAACTACACTAAAAATTTTTGTTTGTCATGTCACGTTTGTAATAAACATCATGCACAAGGGGCGTTGAAGCCCAAGCAAGGGAGCTTCCCTATACCACCATATCCGTTCCATACTATCTGTATGGATTTTATAGAACTGAACAAATGCGAAAATAAGAAGTATTGTCTTGTCATTGTAGATATGTTTTCCAAATGGGTGGAAGCTTTTCCGACCAAAAATCCGGACACAGCTACTATTGCGAAAACCCTTGTTAAAGAAATTATTCCTAGATTTGGCATACCGGAAAAGATCTACAGTGACAATGGCACACATTTTGTAAACCAAACCATACAACAATTGAGCAAGTATTTTGGGATTTCTTTAAAAAATCATTGTGCGTATCACCCTCAATCTGCAGGATTGGTAGAGAGGCATAATGGAACATTGAAAAATAAGTTAAGGAAACTTATTGAAGAGACACATAGAAACTGGGTGTACTGTCTGCCCCTGGCACTGTTGAGCATGAGAACTGTTCTGAATGCAAAGGGATTTTGACTCCTTTTGAGAAGTTATTTGGACGAGCGTATTATATACCTCAGTGGAAACCTCTCATGCCCGCAGACCAGGAAGCCGACTGTACACTTGCTGAGTATATGAGGAAATTGTTGAATTCTAAACACCTTTTGCAGCTTAATTCTGTTTCAGATAAAGAACAAACCAGACCATCGGAAGCAGCAGTAGTCCCAGACACGTGGGTCTGGGTGAAAGTCGTCAAAAAAAAAAATGGACGACGCCGAAGTGGGAAGGGCCATTCCAAGTGTTACTGTCAACTCCCACTGCAGTCAAGATCACGGAGCGTGCATCCTGGATTCACCTAACACACTGTAAACTGGTTAAAAACTTTGAACTAGATAAAAATCTTGTTACTGTTACACCACAAGAGTAAAAATGACAAAATCCAGAGCAAACAGGAATGCAGAACAACCACAGAAGTATCGCATGATCATCCTGTTGACTATACTGGTGACATTAATCTTTTTGTTGTGGCCTTTCCTTTTTCCAGCCACACAAGCCGAACTGAATAAACATGATGCGTTACTCATAGACTGGCACCTGAGCTTTAACACTTACCAAGCAATTAAATATGTGTATGCTGAGACTTTTAATGTTTCGAATTGCTGGATCTGTACAGCTTTACCGACAGCATACGGGGGAATACTAATGACTGCAGTTCCCCTAGGAGTCAATGAGACCTGGGAAAACTTGATTTATGACACCACAACTGTTAAATCACAAGATAAAATAGCATTGCACTTGTCTGTTCCACAGAAGGGAAATGTGTGTTTTTACAAAAATGATACTGTTCAGGTGTTTGGGTTGGGACAATTGCAATGTGACAGTTCCTTACAAATGTTACACTAAAGCAAATAATGCAGGTTCTTATTGTAATACAAATTATGATTCATTTCTTGAATTGATGTATAAAACAATTAATGAAGTACAACATAATGATGTTCTTTTTAAGCAACTGTCTATAATTGATAGGAAAATGTTTCATGCAGGGCAAGTATATGTTAATAGAAAGGTTGCTACTAAGGTAGAGGATTGTTATTTTGTGTGTGGCAAAAAGGCTTACAAATGGTTACCTGAGAATTGGTCCGGCAGTAGTTTTTTGGGTTACCTGGTTCCGGCCATATGGCACACTGCAGTTTTGCCTCGAGGTAAAATTCGAAATGCACGAGAGGTCACCAAGAAACCTGTCAGGAAACCTAAAAATCCAGTGGGACAGATCGGGGCAGGCTGGAAAAAACATCATTCCATGGGCGATAAACTGACACATATGGACTTGAGCGATTCTGTTATAACGTGGGCAGGCATATCACCAGGATATGGAGCGGTGAAATCGATTTGGGAGCTGAGAAAACTGTCTAAACTCCTCGAAGTAATGAGCAATGCAACTTTTTCTGCTCTCGAATTAGTAACCGATGAACTGAATGCCATGAGAACTGTGGTGCTTCAAAACCGCATGGCTCTTGACTTCACCCTAGCGGCGCAAGGTGGTACGTGTGCTTTAATCCAAGACAAGTGCTGTTTGTACATTCCTAACAACCAGCATGAGATAGACAGCCATCTTGAGGTGATTCAGCAAGTGTCGGCCATGAACAAACCAGGCCCAAACCCACTGACAGACTTTTTCCAGAAATGGTTTGGGGGGTGGGGTACCATCCTAATGAACATCTTGATTGCCATTTGTGTAGGTATGCTCCTGTTGGGAGTTTGTGTTTGTTGTGGCATCCCCTGCATGAAAAGATTGATCAAAGATTTTATAGACATGTCGGTTTCTGAAACCTTATATCAAAGTACTGAGTTTGAAGAACTGTTAAAGACCAAAATGCTTTCATAAGTTAAACTGAATGACTCTCTTAACTGCAAATCCTGAATGGAAGAGGTTAGGAGAAGAAACAAACGGTTTATGCTTTTTGAAAGTAGAATAAAAGTATTAATAGGGGGGAAATGTTAGAAAAATATTTATTAATGTGTGTATTTAGTGCTTTTAGAAAGCCCAAAATGATTAACACATTTATTCTATTTCATACTGCATAAATCCATATAAACTGCAAATGCTTTCTGACCTTGTATTTTGTCAGCACAGCTAAAATCCTGTTTGTCTTAGGAAATTTACTGAGAAGCAGATGATTTTCTGCTAGGTTAGGAAAATGAATAGAACAATACTGCTTTCTATAGTGTTATTAAACTTTAGACAATTAGCCCTGTCTGTGCTATGAGAACATACACAGCTGCAGGAAGAATAGATAAGTAGAACAAAGACTGCTTGAAGAATATGAGCTATAATCTGTGTTTGCTTTGTGCTTGAATAAGCAGAGTACCTTGAAATGTAACACAGCACTGTAGAAATAATTGTAACTAGCTAGTGGTCTTCGAGGCCATGTTATCTTTCAAGAAAAGTTTCTCATAAATCTAGAAATGTAATGTCAGCAGAAAATATTGAACAACATCTGCTGTGAAAAACAATATTGTAGACTTGTATTTGATTGTCAGCTTTAGAAGGCAATGTCTTGTAAAACAGTATAAGAATGGCTTCATTTCCTGTTACTGACCAGACATATTCTGTATTTGCATGTTTTTGTCTCCTTGCCGCAAGAATTAAAGTGCCTTAACCTGAACCTTACGTGTATTGGTCTTTGAAGTTTTTTCCTTTGACACTTTCTTATCTTTAAGTTTAACTCTTTAATTCTATCTTTCCCTTTTCCTACTCGCCCCTCCCCAAAAAAAAATCGAGATGTATTTTTAAATATTTAACTGTGTAATTTTCCTACATGCTAATGTTCCATTGTTACTGTATTGTGCCTTTTTACAACATATTTGCTGTTTAGATAATTTTCTGCATTATTTCACTTGCTTTATAATTATAATTTTGTTTCCTTACAAATTCATGTAATGATTTTCATGCAACTTGGAGCTTTTCTCGCCGGGCCTCCACTGAAAATGGGCCTCAAGCACAGTGGATTTTCCCGGTCAACAAATGTTAATAAATAAATTAGTGGACTCCATCTCTTAAAGCACAGAGAAGAAAACAATTTCTAATACCGATATACCAAATACACAAATGCAGCCCTTGCAAGAGGTACCTAATCCTGCAGCCACTTGGGATAATAAAGCCAACCCAACCATTAAGCGTAGTAGGGTCTAGGACTGTAATGGATTTTCTAACTATCCTAGATGCTCTTCCCCCCAATTTGAGCTCACTCCGCTAAATATTAAAAAGATATGTACAATTACAAAATCCAACTATTTAAGACTTGAAGGGTTCAACACCACCTGACATTTTTTAGAAAATTTGAAAAAAAATAACTTGTAGGTGATAATGTTCCAAAGCACACAGATGATGGATTTCTTGATGCCAGGAACATGCCCAACTTGGCAAAAATTAAAGCCATTAAACTATATATATATATATATATATATATATTGATTGATTGATTGATGGCACATAACGGATCTATTTGATGCCTTTTCTTGACATACAGAGCCTACAAAAGGAATGGCAGCCAATGGGTTGTCAGCCTGTTTTATAGAAGACTTATCACCACCAATACAAGACCAAATCAAAGAAGTTTGTTTAAACTGGCCAAGTGTAGGCATTCATGAAATTGTCAGTCAGCACAATATGTAGCAGATAAAAAAACAAAAAGTTAGTAGATGTTCAGCTGTAACAGTTTGATACCGAAGTTCAGGGATGTGAAAGGGGAAAAAGGAATAGTAGAAAAAAAGGTAAATTTTAATTTTTTTCTTACCTCAAGCCCCAGGACAATGCCAATAATATTATTATCCTCCTATGCCACCACAGTTATTACAAGGTGAACTGCATTTAACTGTTTCAATTATGGTCAGCCTGGGCATTGGCAAAATAAATGCTCACTGCCTTTACAAAAACAAATTTGCCAAATACCACATCAAACAGATAGACCGCCTGTATGGAGTATCCCTTGTTAGCCACTAGCAGGACAGCCATGGACAGAAACCACAGTTATTTCCTGTACTACCAATTGGCCAAGAAGGTCATTTTGTTGGTATTGCATAGCAACATTTTTCTCTCCCTTTTCTTGTTCACACAGTAGCAACCAGATCTATGATTACTTCAGCAAATGCTGAAAATCTGCCACTTTCTCCAAAACAATATGTGGAGTGGGGATATCCAGAGTTCTTTTGAACTACCCAGAAACAAAACCGTCTCTATTCAAACTGGTCTACTAACAGGACAACATGGTTTTATTGTATGAAATGATGCCCTTTTAAATAGAGATATAAAAATGTACTGTTTTTTTAAACACCTTTATTGAATTATCACTTGTGACATAGGCACGTTTACATTTATATAAAAATAATCAAATTGTATTAAGTTAAAATTAAACATTATGCTTCACATATATTGATATGTCATATAACCTAAGCAACATTACATAAATTATTCAATTCCTGCTCCTTTTTTTAAACAAGAAACATCTTTATTAAACAATCACTTATGACATAAGCAATCATACATTTGTATAAATGAAAACAAACCACATCGACACAATCTTAATTGCAAACATTTTACATCACAAACCATACTGACACACTCCCAGTTGCAAACATTATATAAAACTTATAATCTACCCAATTTTCATTCAAACATTACATAACTCATTTAAGTCCCGTCTTCTTTTCAACCTCATCCCTCCCCTATATGTATTGTTCCCACAATTCCAATTTTTCATATGTAGTTTGTTCCTGCCTTTTTCTAAAGATCTCAGTTCCAGTTGTTTTATTTTTACTATATTCACTACTTCTAATATAGTTGGTTTGGTTTAGATTTTGATTTCCATTTTCTGGTAATTGCTTTTTGACAGCCACCATAATAAGAGACAGCAAGACCTTACCATGTCTAGGCAATTCTGATTCTGTATCATAGCTCAGAAAAATCATCTCCCTTGTCACACCAGTCTGCCCACCCAGCATCTCCGACAGTGCATCACACAGGGAATCCTTAAAGTTTGCCAACTCACTGCACTCCCAGAAAATATGTTCCCAATTATCTCTCTCTTCTCTGTTGCACCACCAACATTTGCTGTCTACCGAAGGAAAAATTTTCTGGAGTTTACTTGGGGTATAAAAATATCTATGTAAACATTTCCAAGCAAAAATCCTAAATCTTCTAGATTTTGTTGCATATTTTGGAGACGTACATATATTCTCCCATTGTTTATTTGTCCCAAATGTAATAATTTTTCCTGCTGCATTATACAGATATGCCAAGACTCAGTGCCAGTGACTGTTGGGTTTGTGCACATATACCTCCTGCCCATAATGACAATATTCCTCTTATTCCAGGACCAGCAACTGATGCATGCCTCCACACAGCATTTTGCACTATTATTCTCAGAAAAATGAACATTTAATAACACCCCTAACAATGGTTTCAGTAGTGCCACTTCAGTTGTCAATGACTGTTAAAGGGCATAGCTGTTATCATAAAAATGGTACACTTTTTTTTTGTTAAAAACAGCATTTGCAACTTCACTTAAAATTTTTTATAATGGAGCTGGAGGGCTGGATATGGCTGCATTACATGAGTACCACTACAGCTTTAGAAACCAAGTGTATACCTAGTTATCAACAGGCTGGCCAGGTTTGTTTGCTATATAGACCATGTAATTCCAACTATACTACATGCAGACATTTTACCTGATAAAAAGTTTCACAGAGCACATTGCAAGAAAGATAGCAAAGATATTCCAAATCCTATTGAAAAAAATGCATCTTGGGTTTATTATCATGCTGTTCAAAAGACTAGGTCATGTGGATCTTGGTGATGGTGTTATTTTTGGAGAAGAAATTTTACCCTATGGCGCAGTCAAATCCATCTGGAAACTGAGTAAACTACGCTTTTAAAATATGAATGAATGCAACTTTTGGGTCTGTTAATCGGATTGCTTTTAAATTGACTGCTATACACACTGTGTTGCTGCAAAACGGACTGGACTTTAACTTTACCCTTGCTTCTAAAGGGGTATGTATGTGCTAATCAAAATGAAGTGCTGCTCATTTACTCCTGATAACACTGGTGCCATTTGTAGTCACCTTAAAATTATTCAAAAAGTTGCTGAACTGCCTTATGCTAAAAAAAAAAAAAAAAATATGACAGTTCTAAGTGGGCATGGTTAACATTCTCTTTTCTGGTTGGGAAAGAAGCATGTTTTATTTTTTATGCTAATTGCTATCATAATTTTATTATTACAATTTTTTTATTTATAATCAAAGGCTTGGTTTTAAAACTTCTGGCATATAGAAAAAGCAACAAATTACAAAGCATGAAAACCAATAAATATGAATCATTGCCATTGACCACATTAGTTAGCAGTTATAGTAAGAATAACAGCAAAATTCAGTTTTGCAAACTATTCGTATATTACTGTATATGATAATTTGTTCGATGGACATGTGTGAGCAAAAGTTACTCAGACTGTCTCCTTGTGCCATCAAAATAATAAGACCATATTTGTAAAATGAATCTATTAGCATAGTACATGCCAAGGACAGAAAGAAGCTGCATGGGAAAAATGTGGCTAGTAAGTAAAAGAGGGTCTGTCCATCTAAAAACCTGTAGCCATTGCCTAGTCATAAAAAGATATAGGCTTGAGTGATGCTTCATTGCATAAGATGGGGAATGTGAATGGAGAAGTTAAAATGAAAGAAAATATTACTGTTTGTATTTTAAATAAGTTTTCATTTCAGGATGGATTTCTGAATGTTTCTTCTTTTGATTTATTTCATGTCAATGCAAATGTTTCAACATGGCAAGTGTTGAGCATTCCTTTTTGAAATTTGCAACTTGTACCTAATATGAGAAGGCACAGATAGTCAGGAGATCTTAGAAAAATTAATGCCGTAGTGTTAATTTTAATTGGTCAGAGGCTGTATTATAATTTGTTGTGATAATGTTGCATTTGATAAAAAATGTATAAATATGCTTTGTGTAGTTTGAGGAGACAAGACCTTGATTTCCTAGTCTCCCACATGTGTGTTCTCTGCAAAAAAAGATTATTCTCTGCTGAACTGTGTTATGTGAAAGTTATTTTGTACCTTAAAACATGTAAGTGGTAATCGATGAATGCACAAGCAAGACAACCCTTCCTCCTTTGCTCTTCTTTCTCATAGTTTCATATTTCTTAATCCTATGAAGTTCATATTACTACAATCCCATGATTCTGTAATGTGAATCAACTGTAACTGATATTGTACTGTTATGAAATCCAGTTCATCTTTTTATTCTTCAAACTTTGTGCTTTTACATATAAACAATGTACATTGTTTCTAGATTTACATATATTTTTTCTCCTGTTTTGAAGATGATCTAAAAAAACTCCTCTTTTTTTAACAAACTGCAACAAAAGTCTATTTCTGTTGTGATGCCAGTGCACTGGCCCAGCAATCAAGGAGCCTCAGTTCTCACCACTAATACCAGTGAGGGCCATCCACATTGGGAAAGGTAACAAATACACACACAGTAAAGTACAATTTCCCTTAAGAGCACACAGAGATCACAGTCTGCAGCTGGTTTCTCACTTTCTCTCCAGATCCCCAATAATACTCCCCACTGGCACAGCTATAGGGTCCAGATCTCAGCCTAGTGGTCAAGCTAAAACCTCCAGCACCCTCTCTGTCCAACCAGTGCTTTGTGTCCCTGCTCAAGTAGCTGATGCACACACACTTGGAGATATGAGTTGTATACAAACACACAGACACTCCTGGGGAAGGCTGGCACAGGTTCTCCATCTATACCAATTCTGCCCAGACTATACGGTAGTACCACTTGCCACCAACCACTAATATCAGCTACTAATAAGGCCCTTTTCAAAGGGTGACCAATTATTACTGTGCAATCTTATTATCCAAATGGTAAGTGTCGAACAGCAAGGCTTATTTGGAGTGGCTTGGACAGTATCATTATATACATGCAATGTACTCTAGAACTTAAATTATCTCTACATAAAACAGCCACAGTTGAAAGGTTTAAAAATATTTAATAATAAATGTGAACACAAGACAATACTTACTATATAGTGCTAGTCAAGAGTTCAGAGATCACAGAGAAATGCTTAAAATAATACAGTAGAAAAGTTCTGACATCAATATAGAAAACAGCTAGACTAGACTTCCTATTTCCTAGCTATATCTAAGCAAACACAGTTCTAAAATAAACTTACATATAGAGTAAGGCAGTGCTGATAATGTCAGTTCTGAAAACAAAATGCAAAATGCTCTGATTCTCTCTCTCTGTCCCCAAATTGATAACACAGTATCACTGACTCATTTCAGATTACATCATTATTCTCTGTTTCCCAGGCCAACAGAAACTCAGAGTGTAACAGCCCTTTTGATTTTGTAGCTGGTCAGGAAGCCAGAGCAATAAAAGACAGTATACATGTAAATTCTAGCCATTAACTCTGGTCTCAAAACAATAGGAAGAAATTCTTCATTCAGACATCTCTGCTCCGAGTTTTGAGATCAAACAATTATACAATACTTGATTTATCAGCTTTTCTCCAGCAGGGTGTTATGTGGTTACATTTTTGAAGTTCTACATTTACCATAATTTGTTTTACCTTTAAGAAAACAAAGTATGTGGCTTACATTAATATTTACAAATGACAGAATTCTCTACAAAATCCTATCTAGCTAGGCTGGCAGCCTTCACATATCCCCCCCCCCAAGAACTCAAGCTAGTTTTTCAAGAGACCCTTGAGAAATGTTGCTTGAGAGGGTTAGGTCTATCTGAATATACCTTACCCCATTCCCTGTCTTGAGAGCCCATCTGTGTTGGCATTGCTAATCTCACTGTGGTGCTGCACTGACATATATGCTTGCAAACCTAGGCTCCATCTTAGCAACTTGGCATTTTGCTGGCTGGCTCTGTGTAATCATGTTAGGGGATTGTGTTCTGTATCTACAGTGAATTTTCTTCCATACAGATAAGGCTGATGTTTCTGCAGTGCCCACATAATGGGTAGACATTCCTTTTCTACAGCTGCATAGCATTCCTCCCTGGGTTGGAGCCTACGACTGAGATAAACCACTGGGTGCTCATCTTCCTCTGAAGAAATCTGGCTAAGTACAGCCCCCACACCATGGTTCAAAGCATCCACATGCACAACAAATTATTACTGTAATCTGGACTGGCTAACACAGGGGGACCTCCCAAAGCCTTTTTAAGCTTCTGGAATGCCTGCTCACATGCTGGGGTACACACTACCTTATCTGGCCTGTTTTTCCTTGTCAGGTCTGTGAGGGGAGCAGCTATGGTACTATAACTGGGGACAAACTTTCTGTAGTACCCTCCCTGTCCCTAAGAATGCCCTCACCTATCTTTTGGTAACAGGTGCAGGCCATGCCTGAATAGCTTCCACTTTGGCAGGTTCTGGCCTGATCTTACCAATCCAACTCTATGTCCCAGGTAGGAGACCTCTGCCATACCCACCTGACATTTGATCAGCTTAATGGTCAACCCTGCTCTCTGTAGTCTGCCCAGCACCTCCCTGACATGTTGAAGGTGCTCTTGGCAGGAATAGCTGTAGATGGCAATATCATCTAGATAAGCAAAGGGCAAAGCCTCCTGCTAGGATGTGATCTACCAGCCTCTGGAAAGTTGCTGGGCATTTTTCATCCCAAAGGGCATCTGTGTGAACTCATACAAGCCAAAAGGAGTCACAAAGGATGACTTCTATTTAGCACTGGAAGTCAAGGGCACCTGCCAGTTACCCTTGGTAAGATCAATGGTGGTAAGATACTTAACCCCACCCAGCTGCTCTAGGGCCTCATCTGTCCTGGGCATGGGGTATGCATCTGACTCTGTGTGACTATTTAATTTTCTGTGATCCGCACACAACCTGGTGCTGCCATCCTTCTTTGGCACCAGCACCACCGGGGAGGCCCAGGGACTGTTGGACTCTTGAATTACCCCTAGTTCCAACATTTCCTGTATCTCCTCCCTCTGAGTCTGTTTGACTCTCTCAGGGACCTGCCTAATAGGCCTTTGGGGTCCTGTATCCACCAGGTGGGTGCACCCTGGTTTCCCAGTGAACATCTCCCCAAACTCCTGTAACACTGCTCGGATTTCTCAAACTTGGGTAGGAGATAGCTGCTGGGACATTGCTACCCCTTCCACTGAGGTGTCTGTCCGAGCCTCACTGAGGTGATAAGTCACCAGAACTCCCTCAGACTCCTACTGCAAGCCACTGCAAATACTCAGCCCAAAGGCCTCCCTATCATGATAAGGTTTCATCATGTTAACATGGTACAACTTGTGCCCCTGCCTAGCAGTACCACCATGTAGTTAACATCATTTACCTTTCTTACTTCCTTGTAGGGTCCCTCCCAAGCTACTTGCAGCTTGTTGTGTCTGACAAGAATGAGAATCATTACCTGCTGCCCTACAACGTACTCTCTAGCTCGAGCATTCCTGTCATACCATACCTTTTTTTCTGTTGGAATTCTGCCAGGTTCTCCTTGGCCAAAACCATGAGTTCCCTGAGCCTTGTCCTGAGGTTTAGGACATATGCCACAACAGACTCATTGTGAGGTTCACACTCACCTTCCCACTCATCATGAATTAAATCTAGAGGTCCCCTCACCCTATGCCCATACAACTCAAAGGGTGAAAAGCCTGCGGATTCCTGGGGAACCCCTCTGTAAGCAAACAGATGGGGCAAATATCTGTCCCACTCCCTCTTAAACTGGTCTGCAAATGCCCGTAGCATGGACTTGAGTGTAGAGTTTATCCTCTCAATAAGACTATTAGTCTGGGGATGGTAGGGGTGGTCTTCAGGTGCTTCACCCCACCGTACTTCCACAGACAAGCCAGAAGGTCTTTAATGAAATTGGCACCTCTGTCAGTCAATATTTCTTTTGGGAAGCATGCCCTGCTGAAAATCTCTAACAAAGTATTTGTCACCTTTTCTGCCTCAATGGAGGACAAAGCCACTGCCTCGGGGTATCTTGTAGCATAATCTACTACCACTAGGATATACTTTTACCCTGTTGAACTTGGGGTACTTGGAGGCCCTACAATATCCATAGCTGCCCTTTGAAATGGCTTCTCAATCACAGACAAAGGCATCAAAGAAGCTATTCCCTTGTCTCCTACCTTGCCTACCTTTTGGCACTACTCACAGTTCCTACAGTACCTGGTTACATCTCTAGAAATTCCAGGCCAACAGAAGTTCTGCATAATACATCTGTTGGTACATTTTATGCCCATATGACCTGCAAAGGGAATATCATGGGCTATAGCTAGAAGTGCCAGATGGTAGGCTCTAGGCACTACCAACTGCTGTATTCTCTCACCTTCTAGACCTCCCTCAGGGGTCCATTCTCTGTACAATAACCCTTTGTACCAGTATCCAGATTCCCCCTTCTTTTGAGAATCCAGTCCCTCACTAGCTACATCTCTTAGGCCTTGCAGTATAGGGTCTGAGAGCAGAGCATGTCCCAACTCTCTCTCTTTGTAACCCTCCCCAGTTCCCCTTCCACAGGAAGTCTGGTATCCCCTGACAGCGGTACCTCACTGCCAGCCTGGGTACTACTACTCACCTCTACCCTTGCAGTCTGTCTGTCCAAGGGAACATCAGTACCCACAAACAGCTGTGGCTCACCTTCAGTCTCACTGCTACAGGGTAGCTCCCTCTCTGAAGTAACCACCTCACCAGTTCTGGCTGCAGGTATATGGTCTGTCTGGGTCTCCTCAGGCTACCAAACCTGTGTGCTTGTCTCCTAGCCTGACTGCATGTGATTGCATAAGCACATGGTACTGCCTCATCAGAATCCTTCCATATCAGGACATCTGCAGGATGGTAGTTTGGTACTCCTGTTGTTTCAAGACAATATACTATTGACATTTTGTCTTTCCCACTTACTGGCTCCCTCACCTTTTGTTCCCCACCTTGCCTCCATGGACATCTGTATGCCACTGGTTGCATTCAAAACATTTAACCCTAGGTTCTGGATGTGTACCTGGACTAGTGGCTTCCCCTGCTACTGGCAGTTTTCTGTTGGGGCAGTCTGGGCTGCCCACCATGGGTTCCTTTAGATCCATGAGCAGTACTAGGGGTCCCTTTCCTGTGCAGGAATGCCCTGCTTGCTAGGTATAGGTCTCCCTTCTTCCCCAACTCATCTGAAGTAGCACATTGTCTATCAGCTAACCAGATCCTCATGTCCTCAGGCAAAGTGCTAAGGGCTTGTTCCCTCACCAAAATGTCCACCAGCCCTTCAAAGGTGGTGACCTGACATCCACTCACCCACCTATGAAAATAAGTGCTCAGTTCAGCAATATATTCACACACACTTTCATCTGCTTTCCATCTATGCTCACAAATCTTTTTCCTAAAGTTTCAGGTGTCAGCCTAAAAAATCTAACAGACAATTCATAACAGCATTATAATTAAAACAGTCAATGTCAGATATTTTGGACAAAATAGTCACAGCTTTACCATGGAGTAAGGGGGTCAGGAACTGTATCCAGAGCCTTTGGTCAACATCATACTGTTTACTTACCCTCTCAAATATATGAATGAAACTATCAAAACTATCCCCCTCTGTAAACTGCAAAAGAAATGTACTGACATTTTGTTCTTCTGGGGTCCAGTTACTCCCTTCCCCATTGCCTCCATGACTCTGGTGAAGAGTCAGCATCTCCTTTTCATGCTGCCTCTGCCACTCCTTTTCCACAGCTTCCATTTCCAAATGCCTGGTCTCCAACTCAAGTCTCCTTAGCTCCAGATGGATTTTTAACTCCTCTGCACAAAGGTTGAGCTGTCCATTCCCTGAGTGTTGTACATCTCCACAGTCTGATTGTCCTCCTGGTTGCTATTTTCTGATGAAGCTGTGATCAAAGCTGCAATCATGTCTGCCTTAGTCAGGTTTCCCTTCACCAGTCCTTTAGCCTGGCACATCTCAAGCCAACTGGCTCCTTGTCAGCTTTCCATACTCCTCTGCTGACATGCTTGCATGCTCTCCCTGACTAACTAAGCTCATAAAAGAAATAAAACATGTGCGATCTGAACTCTGAATATTCACTGTGTGGCTGATTTTAAGAGTACAAAAACACCTTCAGTGATCACTGTACACAAGCTACAGGAATTCACTATCCACACCACTGCAAGCCAATTAGTATGTGCCAACCAATTAATATGTGGTGTGGATATCCCAGCACTGCTAAACAATATGTGATGCCCGTGCACTGGCCCAGCAATCCTCACCACTAACACCAGTGAGGGGTGTCCATATTGGGAAGGATAACAAATACACACACAGTAAAGTCCAATTTCCCTTCAGAGCACACAGAGATCACAGTCAGTCTTGGGCTGGTTTCTCCTTTTCTCTCCAGACCCCCAATAAGACTCCCCACTTGCACAGCTATAGGATACAGATATTAGCCTAGTGGACAAGCTAAAACCTCCAGCACCCTCTGTCCAACCATTGCTTTGTGTCCCTGGCCAAGTAGTTGACACACATACACACACACTTGGAGATATGAGTTATATACAAACACACACACACTCCTGGGGAAGGCTGGCACAGGTTCTCCATCTATGCCCCTTCTGCCCAGATTATACGGTAGTACCACTTGCTACCAACCAGTAATAGCTACTAATAAGGCCCTTATCAAAGGGTGTCAAATTATTTCTGTGCAACATTATTGTCCAAATGGTAAGTGTGATGAACAGTTAGGCTTATTTGGAGTGGCTCGGACAGTATCACTATATACATGCAATGTACTCTAGAGCTTAAATTATCTCTACATAGAACAGCCACAGTTGAAAGGTTTAAAAATATTTAATAAAAAATAAGAACACAAGACAGTACTTCTTACTACACTAGTCAAGAGATCAGAGATCACAGAGAAATGCTTAAAATAATACAGTAGAAAAGTTCTGACATCAAAAAAGAAAATGGCTAGACTTGACTTCCTATTTCCTATCTATATCTAAGAGCAAACACAGTTCTAAAATCAACTTTCATATAGAGCAAGGCAGTGCTTGGTGATGTCAGTTCTGAAAACAAATGCAGCATGCTCTGATTCTCTCTCTCTCTGTCCTTAAATTGATAACACGGTATCACTGACTCATTTCAGATTACATCATTATTATCAGTTTCCCAGGCTGACAGAAACTCAGACTGTAACAGCCCTTTGATCTTGCAGCTGTTCAGGAAGCCAGAGCAATAAAATACATTATACATGTAAATTCTAGCCATTAACTCTGGTCTCAAAACAATAGGAAGAATTCCTTCATTCAGACATCTCGGCTCCGAGTTTTGAGATCAAACAATTTTACAATGCTTGACTTATGAGCTTTCCTCCAGCAGAGTGCAATGTGGTTACATTTTTGAAGTTCAACATTTACCATATTTTTTTTTTTTTACCTTTAAGAGAACAAGCATGTGACGTACATTAATATTTACAAATGACAGAATTATCTACAAAATCCTATCTAGCTAGGCTGGCAGCTTTCACATCTGTTTTTACTGAAATGTAACCAATCTACTGAATATACCTCAAAATTTACAAAAATTTCTTCCCATAGTGTTATTACCTTAAACCATTTTCAATATCCCTATCTTATGAAAAATGTTGCTTTTTTTGTAAATTTAGAATAAAACATACTGGACATGGTGGATTTTTTTTTCCGAGTTCCTGCTTCCCTTAATGTAACTTAACTACATTTTCCAAATAAATCACATATATTTTAATTATAGCTTCTTTCATGTAATCCAATGGCACATATGAACAAGTCATTAGCTACTGCTATTGCAATCCGTTCCCTGTTATTTTTACTGCTTATTAACGTCTGTCAGGGACTGCAAATGCTTCCATTGCTATACTCATAAAACCCCAGCTGACTATTAAATACATTCTTTGCATCAGGATCCACCAATAATAGTGGTATATTTTTACATTCCGCTTACCTCTGGGTCATCATTGTTTTGTTAATGTTATGGAATGTTTGCCTCTCTTCCACAAAACCATATTGATCCATGCCAATCAGTTTTGTCACTTTTGCCACTCTCTTAGCTTCTTTAGAGAAACACTTTGTAATCATGGTTTAAAACTGAAATGGTCTTTATGAAGCTGAGTCTGAAGGGTCTATGCCATTTTTGGGTAATAGAGCCACCACAGCTCTCTTCCAAGATGTTGGTACTTCCTCAGCTTTTATAATAGTGGTAAACAACCCAGGTCTTTATTATTTTCCTTTCTCCTAGCTTCCAAACTCCTACAGGAATGCCATCTCTTCCTGGAGATTTCCTTATGGATTATACATCAACTTTTTATCTCATCTCTTTGTATCTTTGCTATTGTCGAGACTCGTCTTCCTCTAACCTTAGCATAATTACGTCTGCAATGAATATTTCCATTTGTGTTTTTTCTTGATTTCCACATTCCTCTACTTTATATGAATTTTCATAAAATTTCCAAAATATATCTAATACTTCTGTAGGATCTCTGATTATTTTTTTTGTCATAGGTTCCCTAAGTTTGGCAACAACCCTTTCTTTCTATTGCCTAAGTCATCATGCTAAATGTTTTTGTCCTGCAGAGCTATCAAAAATAAAAATAGTTGCTTAACAATAATCAAAAATAATAAAGCCAAAGGAAACAAAACTGTTAAACACCAAAGAGAATCAAAAAACATGCCAGACCAGCTGTAGATAAAGTAAGCGCTTTTGTTTACTTCATAAGCAAACTTCATCAGACAAATCAATAATTACAACAAGTCCTTTATATATCCCTCCAAAAACATCAATTAAAACATTAATCAATCACATATTTGATTAACTCTTAAAGGAGCACAAAACAAAATTTTCACATTGTCATTAAAAATCCAAACTTCCAAAGTCATACAACAAGTTTTAATCATGCTAAAAGATAAAATCAATTAATTAACACTATAATATATTAATCTAAGACATGATTTCAGTCTTAAAATACATTTAACAGACAAATTATCATTCAGCCCGGGAAAAAAAGTGTGTATTAAACCTTAGTTGCCAAATTAATTCCCTTTCATTTAATTTTAAGGCTATAGGACCCCCCCCCACCATCGGTATCAACCACTTGATCAATAATAAGAAATAGGAAAGCATGTGATGGAAACTGATTTATATGCCTAGCCAGAGCATTATTCAAATTTAGTTTTCTAATATTATACATATGTTCATAGATGTGCGAGTTTCAGGCATCTTTCCGTGCTTCCAATATAAAATGCAGGACATGATTGGCACATTGCCATATATACAAGATTTTTATTCAAACAATTAAAATTGCCCTTTAGGGAGTAAGTCTTCCCATACATCTCAAATGAATTTGTAACTTTAACAAATTTACAAAAATGGCAAAAACCGCACTTGGACATTCTACCATTATAGGTAGTAGTATTACTGTTCCTTTCCAGGACATTTTTCAAATTATTACCCTTCCTAAAAACAATCCCAGGTTTTTCTTTAATCCTACCATTAATCAAAGTGTCTTCCCTCAAAAAACACCAATTCTTATTAATAATATACCTAAGATTGTCTGCGTCGAGCGAATATGTAGTAATAAAACCACTCTGTGGGACATCGTCCTCCACATCGGGTTCAATATTCAGTTGACCCATATCAGGAACATTAATAATCATGCCATCCTTGGACAAAGCAGTTCCCTCAACAGAAAGAGCATCCATAGCTGATAAGTCAGTATATAAAAGGGGCATAAAAATCCCACTCCTTCTTTTAGAACTGACTTCATCAAAAATTTCATCAATCAAATGGGGTGGGTAACCCCTTTTAATAAACATGTTTTTCAATAGATTGCATTCTAAGATGAAGTCAGCTTCATCTGTGTCCATTCTGGATGCCCTAACCATCTGCCACTTCACAACAGCCTTCTTTTGGTGATAGGGGTGGGCACTTGACCAATACAAGAAGGCATTAGAATAAGTAGCCTTCCTAAAAATCCTAGAAATAAATCTTTCATTTACCAAATCCTTACACAATTCAATATCCAAATATGAAATAGAATCTGTTTTAAATTCAGATGTAAACCTCAAAAAATCAGTAAAATTGTTCATTGTTCAATAAGGACTTCCGCTGTCTCTAAACCACCTTCCCAAATTATAAAATTGTCATCCAGATAGCGTGTATACCAAATAACATTTTTCTTAAACAGGTCATCCTTAAATAGGAACTCCTTTTCCCAATGCGTCATAACTATATTTGCAAATGTAGCACCACAGGGGGAACCCATCGCTACACCGGTTTTCTGCAAGTAAAAGTCCCCATTAAACATAAAGTAATTGTTTGTTAAAACCAATTCCAGGATATACACCAATAAATCAATTTCCTTGCCATATACTCTTTTACTAATGAGGGGTGTCCCTAACCCAAGCCAAACCAGTTTCCTGAGGTATAACAGTGTACAATTCCCTAACATCAATTGTTAGAAAGTTATAGTTAGCCTGAAATTTTAAATTATTTATAGCTTAGTAAATAAAAGGACAGGTGGTACGAACGCAAACTAATAAACTTCAACCAGGCAAAGCACGAACAAAATGAGTAGTCCACATGCTGGAATCACTAAAAAGCACGAGCAGTTTAATAAACACACTAACGCACGTTGTAAAACAGAACGTTTTCGTCTTCAACTTCATCAGAAAATGAACTGTAATCACCATAATGTCATATATATATATATATATATATATATATATATATATATATATATATATACACACACACACACCCACATTTAAAATAATTTAAAACTACCAATCACAGTAAGAGAATCATTTAAATTAATTAATACACACATTGAAATACCATCTAAATGTTAAAAAACATCAGTGATATCATATATAAATTTTATAATTCTTACACACACTAAAACCTCTTATGAAATAAAAAACATATATATGTGTATAATTCAAACAGAAATGATAGTTGATATAATAAATCTAATACCTAATAATGGATATAATGTGTTTGAAACCCAGCAGAATAAAAATAAAGTTATATCCCCCTCCAGTGGCGGACATTAAAATTATATTAAAATACAATTTGAGTACTTGATGAAAATTCAGCACATAAATTCTAAAACTAAATTGATGTTGTGTACCACAAAGTAAAAACCTATTCATTCTATTTATACAGTACTTAAAAAGAAAATTAATCCCCTTTTAAAGCTTAGTAGATCTTAGTTTGAGTACTGGTGCTAGGGATAGCATTTCATTGAGCCCTGGGTTTCTACCTGAATCCAACACTAGCTGCCAGTATAACTCTCTGTATTCAACTAGTGTTTCCCACATACCACCCCTAGGGTTCATTGTAACAACCTCAAGTATAAAAAATAGAAAACCAAAGATTTTACATTTAATTGTATGCTTGTATAATGCATTTCTTTCGTTCTTGGTTCTAATATCATATAAATGTTCATAAATTCTCTGCTTCAGTTTTCTTTCACTTTTTCCTGTGTAAAAAGATTCACATTCTTTACATGTTGCAATGTATATAATACCTTTCGTATTACAATTAGCATAGGTATTTAATGTTAATTTCTTCCTCCTAGCCTGCAAATATATGTGATCACCAACTGATAAAAATGAACAATAACTGCAACTACCACACTTATACAAGCCTTTCTTTTCCTTTTTACTGTTTTGTGTACTGCCCCTATTTAAACCCCTCTCTAATATATTCTTAATGATGTTACCTTTACGATATGTATAAGTCAATTCATTGTCAAAAATGTATCTTAAATCAGATATTTTGGAGAAAGTATTCCATTCTCTATCAAAAATTCTCCTTATAAGTCCTGAATAAGTTGTAATGAGACCTGCTCTGTAACATTCAATGGATTTACTTTCTTGTTTTTTATCTTCTAATATTTGGGCTTTACCCAAAATTGGAGCAAACTTATCCTTCCTCTTTTCTTTCACTTCATCCAAAATTTTGTCAAAAGCTTCATAAGGGTATCCTCTATTTAAGAATAAATCCCTAAGTACAACCACCTCATTCAAAAAAACTTCATCATCTGAGGTCATTCTACTT
This sequence comes from Protopterus annectens, assembly GCF_019279795.1. Taxonomy (NCBI): domain Eukaryota; kingdom Metazoa; phylum Chordata; order Ceratodontiformes; family Protopteridae; genus Protopterus; species Protopterus annectens. The sequence continues at coordinate 230,147,488 of NC_056735.1, read as the reverse complement.
AAACACACCAGTTGTCCTTTCACCACCCCCTTCTTCTGGTAGGGTGGATGACAACTGGTGTAGTGCAAGTAAGAATTTGAAAAGGTCTTTTTCCTATATATTTGTGACATAAAATGACCCTTATTTTTCTTGATGTGAACATCCAAATAAACCAGCTCATCCTGATTAAAGTTTTTTATGAATTGTAAAAAATCAGTAGTACTATTGACATATTGTACAAAATTATCAAAATCTTCTTGTTGCCCCTTCCACAAGAAACATAAATCATCTAAAAATCTACTATATAACATCCAATAACCATGATATGGTGAATTTACAAGAAATGTATTTTCCCAGTAAGCCATTATTATATTAGCATAGGTTGGGGCACAATGTGCACCCATGGCAACACCTTTTTCTTGCTTGAAGTATTCCCCTTGAAAAAATATATAATTATTTTTCAGAACTATTTCCATAAATGTTAAAATAATTCTAAAATCACTATGGGTAATCTTTTTACTGTCCACTAACATTTCCTCAAACCACACCATACCAACTTCGTGTGGTATACTTGTAAAAAGGTCCACCACATCTAGTGTACCCAATGCTACGTGTTCACTAGTATTTTCCAATTTCCTCAGAAAATCCCAGGAATCTTTTAGTACATTGTTGTTTCCCTCAAGTACACATTTCACCTTTAGGTCCACGAATTTTGCTAGTGGTGCCGTCACAGATCCATCCGCTGAAACTATGGGTCTCAGAGGCGGGTCCAGAGCATCTTTGTGCACTTTTGGAATTCCAAAAATGCACGGCACTTTGGGCTTTTCAACATGTAGATATTTGTATGTTTCTTTGTCAATTGAACCTTCTAATATGTCATACAATGCAACTTGTATCTTTTTATATGCAATGTTGATTTCGTTAGTGGACGCTCTAAAATATTTATCAGTATTATTTAGGATCTCCATCATTTTCCCTTCATATTGTATACAGTCCATTAACACTACCCCCCCCCCCACCTTTGTCAGGTTTCATAACCCTTACATTCCTATTGCTGCTGATATCCTTTAAAATTTCCAGCTCACCAGGGGTTAAGTTTGAATGTACATGTTGTTGATTCAAATTTGCTCTCAATTCACTTTCAACCTTTAGTTCAAAATTTCTAAGCTGAGGGTGTAGTGGTGGATTGAATGTACTACTACATTTCAAACACTCACTTCCAATATTATTCTTCTTCCCATTAAAAAACAGTTCTAAATTTTTATTTCTGATAAACAACTTTATATCCACAAGTAATCTAAAAATGTTGGTTCTCTGTCTAGGAATGCAAGTAAAACCTTTAGAAAATAAGTCAAAAAAAGTTTTATTAATTGGAATACTGGAAAAATTAAAAATGTTAAAATCCTTGTACGTCCATGTATTCCCTTCTATTGTTAAACCACTTGTCAATTCCAAACTTGTTCCTTCCTCACCTGTGGCCTCCATCCCCTGCCCATGTAGTTTTTTGAATTATAAACTACTGGTTCCTTGTCCATTAAACTTTCTGATCTTCTGAGTGGGGGAAACTCAGCCGTGTCTATATTGTGCTCTACGTTTTCAGATTCATCCCACCCTATTACCACTGGTGGTTCTTTTGCCCACATACCGTAACCCTTCCTCTGTGAAAATTTTGGTTTTGGGTAGTGGGTCTTATTTTTGTATTCATTTAAATCCCTATTAATTTTTCCCATTTTCCTACTCTGAACTTCATTACACCTAGACTCTACATTCTTTAATAATTTATAATATTTGTCTTTTTCTGTCCCAACAGTGAACATTAAATCACTAATAATAGTTTGATTAATATTTTCAATGTCAGTGTGTAATTTCTCCGTCTCAATTTCATTATTATTAATAATCGCTCTCATAATATCATAGCCACAATTATCAAAAGCAGTTATTAATTCTTTGTAAAATTCTGTGCCTTCTACTACATTGTTCGGGTATTTACATACCCTAAGGCCTTTGGGCACAATTTTTAATGACAGACAGTGCTTTAAATAAGAATTGTCCATGTCTAACATTTTATACTTGTAAATGAAATAATCCACATTTAACATAGCATTGTAGCTCACTTTATAATTTGTGTTGAAGTTCTTTTGGTTAAAGTCAAATTTAACATTCAAAAAGTCTGACAATTGTCTTTTGGTACCTGGAAGAGCATTGTCTCTCTCTGGCATTACACGTGAACCATTACATTTACTGGTACCTCTCGTTCCTTCCAATTCAACCCCATTCGAACTATTAAGCGTAATATGAGGAAAACCATCCATACTGCCATTAACGTTGGACACCTCCCTGTTCTCGTTTGGTTGTTTTTCGTTAACTACAGTTTTAATTCCACTCGCACCTGGTTGTTGGACTGCTTCCTGGTTTCCTGGTATCGGCGATGACAATAACAGCGTAGCCATGGATTGGCTAATTGGGGTCAACAACCCACAAGCTGCGTCAGTTGCCCAATGAGCTTTCGAAGCTCTCCTGTTTCCGTTCCTCTAGAACCATTGTCCGTGCTCAGCTTGGAATCCATCAAACTAATAAACAAGTAAATAAAAGGACAGGTGGTACGAACACAAACTAGCACCACAACCATATGATATCACTGATGTTTTTTAACATTTAGATGGTATTTTAATGTGTGTATTAATTAATTTAAATGATTCTCTTACTGTGATTGGTGGTTTTAAATGATTTTAAATGTGGGTGTGTGTATATATATGACATTATGGTGATTACAGTTCATTTTCTGATGAAGTTGAAGACGAAAACGTTCTGTTTTACAACATGTGTTAGTGTGTTTATTAAACTACTCGTGCTTTTTAGTGATTCCAGCGTGTGGACTACTCATCTTGTTCGTGCTTTGCCTGGTTGTGGTGCCTTTTTACAAAATTATTTATAGCTGTCAGGAAGGCCCAGGAATCACGACAAATATGCTGTTCCCCTTCAAGGTACTTCAACCTAGTATCCAAATACTTTGCGCACCCAAATGTGAAAGATTGCCTTCCATCCACAATTGGGCACATAGGTGGATTCCCCATGTCCTTATGTATTTTGGGCAATCCAAAAATCACAGGGGTAATAGGACTAGTAATGGAGAAGTAATTCAATAAGTCAATGTCTATGGAGGCTTCAATAAATAAATCACTAATATACCCTCTGAAACACTGGCAAGCCTCATTCATCTCATTCCTGGAGACCCTCTCATAAGCATCACATGCTAACAGAGCACACATACATGCATTGTAGTCAGATAAGGTCATAAAAATGAGGCCTCCCCCTTTATCAAGTTTAATAACCTGAATGCCCTTAGTTTTTAACGAGGAGAGAGTTTCCTTCTCAGCAACAGTAATATTATACATAGAAGTATCTGATTTACAATTAGTTAACAAGTATCTAATGTCATTCTCACAGACTTTCTTGAATAATTGAATAGTATTATTAAGCGGTGGATTAAAGACACTTGCAACCCTAAATTCACTAGTTAACTTACTGTAACTACCAAATAGCACATTCAAATTCAGTTTACGTGTAAAACTTTTCAAATCAATTAGTGTTCTAGCCAGGTCGGCTCGAACAGAAGGAACAAAGGTAAGCCCACGGGCTAACAATTCAATAAGCACATTTGATGGCAAAAAATCAGTATAATTAAAGATTTTAAAGTCACCATATTCATTGTAGAAAATTTTAACTGGTTTTACTTTTACTGTCCTTGAATCACAGCCTTCATAACATGGCAACACAGTTACTTCCTCCTCCGCTTGTTCGCCTTCCTCTTCCAGTCTTTCCGAGATGCTCCAGCCTGTTGCTGAACATGCTTGTCCATGTTGGATAACTGAAAATCCCGCTGTACAAATGGCTGGTGAGAACAGACATTATGATCTTGCTGCCCCTGCCTGCTTTGGTGCCGTTCGCTCCGTCTAACAGGTGCATTAACATTAACTTCAGAAACAGTTTCAACATTCTGCCCATCACTACTGACACCTTCCTGTACGGACGAATCAAGGTTTGATGAAACCAACTGGTTGTGCACACCAGAAGGGGAAGGGGAAGCAACCCTATTCCCATAATCACGTGAATCCCTAGCCAGTTTCCTGGTCTTAGTCTCTTTCAATTTACTAAGTGTACTGTCAATGCTTGAAAAAATATGACAGTAATCAGATTTATATCTGGCAAACATCACTGTCTGCTTGAATTTCTGAATCAAGCCGAGTAGGTTCAGGTTTCAAGGATTTAACCTGTGTTGAATAATCTTTAATTAGCAAATGAATGAACTCACAACCCTGTCCTGGAAAGGAACAGTGATACTACTACCTATAATGGTAGAATGTCCAAGTGTGGTTTTTGCCATTTTTGTAAATTTGTTAAAGTTACAAATTCATTTGAGATCTATGAGAGGACTTACTCCCTAAAGGGCAACTTTAATTGTTTGTCTAAAAATGTATATATGGCAATGTGCCAATCTTGTCATGTATTTTATATTGGAAGGACAAAGATGCCTGAAACAGCACATCTATGAATATATGTATAATATTAGAAAACTAAATTTGAATAATGCTCTGGCTAGGCATATAAATCAGTTTCCATCACATGCTTTCATATTTCTTATTATTGATCAAGTTGTTGATACCGACGGGGGGGTTCTATAGCCTTAAAATTAGATGAAAGGGAATTAATTTGGCAACTAAGGTTCAATGCACACTTTTTTCCCAGGCTGAATGATAATTTGTCTATTAAATGTATTTTAAGACTGAAATCATGTCTTAGATGAATATATTATAGTGTTAATTAATTGATTTTATCTTTCAGCTTGATTAAAACTTGTTGTATGACTTTGGAAGTTTGGATTTTTAATGACAATGTGAAAATTTTGTTTTGTGCTCCATTAAGAGTTAATCAAATATGTGATTGATTAATGTTTTAATTGATGTTTTTGGAGGGATATATAAAGGGCTTGTTGTAATTATTGATTTGTCTGATGAAGTTTGCTTATGAAGTAAACAAAAGCGCTTACTTTATCTACAGCTGGTCTGGCATGTTTTTTGGTTCTCTTTGGTGTTTAATAATCAAAAATAAAAATAGTTGCTTAACAACATTTCTAAACATGCATTTTATTCAACTACTCCCTTAGTTTCCATTCAGCATTCTGAAGTTGCTCCTCTTCCTGTTCTGTGAAATTCCCCTTTATTCTGCAGTACTTTCAGCCTCTCTAAAAAAAATCATATTAAATTTCTCATTAATTAACAGATAAGTAGAAAAGCACCTTTGTTTTAATTTTACTTCAGTACATTGCATCTTTATTTTAGTTTTTAATGGTACATATTGGATGTGTGTCAGTTTTCAATTACATGCATATGCTCTTTTATACTTCAATACATTGCATCTTTATCTTAGTTTTTAATGGTACATATTGGACGTGTGTCAGTTTTCAATTAAGTACACATGCTGTTTTATAATTTCTGTCTGGTCTAGCCTACTTATTGTACCTTGGAGAATATACAAATTATTTGAGTTCTAAATACAGAATTCAGAATTTGCATGCCAAGTATTATTGCATATTTCTTCAGAAACCTACCCTCTCTTGCTATATTCTCCTTTTAGGTCACTATGATACTCTTTACTATTACAAACCAAGTTGCATTTCCCACTCAGCAAGAATATTCCCTTCTGAAAGCTGATTATTTTCCCCAGTACTCTCTTAAGCTCCATGATAGTTTATTTAGGTGAAATATAAATACTTGTCAGAGTAATCATCCTTTCTTTTTCTGTTATTATTGGAGCCCCTCTAGCTATCGGTATTATTACTCCCCCTTTTCATTTTGTCCTTGATAGTGTGCTAAATTTCCACCCTGAAATCCTTACTTTCTTTATCAAATTCACATGCTCATTTCTATCAAAATGTGTCTCCTACAACACTACTATTTGTACCATACATTTCTTGCTGTAATTCAATACCCTCTGCTCTTGTCTATATATGTAAGTCCATTTACATTCCATGATCATATGTACAGAATAGCCATTATGATAGCTGACTCCTACCTGTTATAAATCAGTGGTTTTGATTATATATTTCCATCTTTTAGCTTATGTGCACTCACTACTATTTGGTGGACTGAACTTTTAATCTAGTTACATCTTGTCATCTTCATTTGAGCCTGTCACATTTGTTAGAACTTTTTACTTTAAAGTAGTCAAATAAGAAACTAAATAGATTTTCAGAATACCCACCCCCTTTTAACTTACAACAAACCAGTGTACTCTTTCAAAAAATGTTGTTTACCCTTCCAGATAGGTGCTTTTTCCCCAGAAATTGTTAACTGTATTTATCAGGCATTACCTGTTCTAAAATTAAGGTTACCCACACTGAAGCACATATTAGACCACATGCTCCTATTTACACTGAATGCTGCATTTTCTTTCTTTTTCTCTCTTCACCTCATAGATTTAAAAATCATTTGGTGTGCTTTCAGAAAACATTAACTTTTACCCCTAAGAAAAACTTTACTTCCTATCCTTCGTTAAGTAAATCAAGATGTGCTCTATTTTATTAAATTTATTAAGGTATTAAGCTGCTGGAGAGACATCTATGTATATATCTTATTCACTTCCAACAGTTTCATATTTAATTTATTGAACTGCTTTTCCAATGTACCTTTAAATGTTAATTACACACTACTGCTAGAAATATATGAAGTATGGAGTGTTCAGAGGTCTAGTGATTAATTGATTTCACATTACAGACAGGTTATCTTCAAGTAAGAAAGTTACTGTTTGTCATTTTTGCATTTAAGTTACCTGTAACACATTGCAGTTAAGTTACCTGGCACTTGCTCACTAAAGCAATTATATAAGTCAGCACTAAAAACTTAAAAGCACTACACCCTCACCAACTCCCCTTGAGTATCTTGTTCCCCATTGGCCCTTTTTTTCAATTATAAAGGAATTCCCAACACTATTCTAGCATGTCCAAAGGTCAGTTGTCAATCTCCTCTCTGGTCCAGCTGGTGAATCTGGGAATCTTGAGGTAATGTTACAACTGCCTCATGTACACAGCCAACCCTCTCCTCCTCCCAACAAATTCCAACACATGTGAGAGATGCAACCATATAGCCAAACTAGAGGCTAAGCTCTCTCAACTCAGTACTGGCGTAACCAGTCAGGAGGAGAAGGAAACCACACTCACTACGATTCCAGTCTCACATAGACCTACCACAACAGCAAACCAAGCACATAAACACACAAAAACATACTCTGAGGCTCTAAATAAAAATCTGCCTAAGCAGCAGAGACCTCCAAAGCAGACACCCAAGCAACCGCTACCCCAAAACAAAACACGTGCAACACATAGCTCACAAAGCCAGTGTGCCGAACAGTCACAGCCCTTAAGGCTAAACAACACACCTGATACACTTGTAATAGGTGACTCTATCATCAGGCACACTGACGTCCCGCTCACCAGGCTGAACAAGGAGAAGGTCACGGTGAGCTGCCTGCCGGGCGCTAGGATCCGCCACATAACACAAGCACTCAGGTCACTCCAAGGCAAGTACAAATGTGACTCGGTCATTGTCCATGCTAGTGTGAATGACCTGAGACGTACCTCCCTAGAATACATGAAAAGAGACGTAGAGGAGCTCTCTGAGCATGTAGCCCAGGCCAGTATGACCCTAACGTTGAGTAGCATCTTACCCTCACCAAGAATGATGCCACAATATGAAGACAAGATGATCAATTTCAACAATTGGCTTAAGTATTGGTGTCATTCAAAGGGGATCCAATGCCTGTCAGCCTGGGATGACATGCTCGACATGCCACGATGCTTCGCTTAGGGACGGCTTGCACCTGTCACCCCTGGGCTTTCAGATATTGGCAAAGGCTCTTGCTTCCCCCATAGTGCCTTTTTTAGGCAAGGCTCAAAAGACAAACCCACCTCCATAGGTATCACAAGGGATAAGAAACTAAGAGTAATGCTACTCAATGCCAGAAGTCTAAACCTCAAGATGCACATACTCGAAACTCTCCTTAGTATGGAGAACATCGATATCTGTGCAGTAACAGAAACCTGGTTCAAGGCTCCCGAGAGCACCCCAGCACTACCAGGTTATACCTCATACCATGCTTTTCGGCCCCAAAACTTGGACCGAACCACAAAAGGAGGGGGGAGTATCAATATTCGTCAAAGATACCCACACCTCCAGGTTGGTGGCACAGCACGAAGCATCAGAGACTATCCATGTGCAACTAACAGTGGGTAAAACTGCCTTCCAGTTTATAGCCTGCTACAGACCACCCAGCCATAAACAAACTATATAATAGACGGAGGAAGCTACTACATGATGGAGCAAAATCCCAAAAAGGGAAGGCATCTCTGATCAGTATTAGCAAAAAACTACGGGCATTCATAAAATCGTCTAAAGCCAGCTTCGAGAGAAAAATTGCACAGGACACTAAGGATAATCACAAGGCTTTCTTTAGTTATGTTAGGAACCTGGGTGGGAATTCCCAGATATGCTCAGAATTAGTCCAAAATGACAAAAAATACATTGAACCCACAGACATTGCCAACATCCTAGCTGACAGGTTCAGCGCAAACTCCCCCCCCCACCAAAATGCAAATATCTATCCCAGCAGAGTGCTGCCCCCCTGACATCTCAGATGCTCAGGTAAGAGCCGCCCTCTCCAAAGCAAAAAACACAGCATCAATGGGACCAGACGGTGTCACAGGCTGCGTCCTACATGAACTCCAAGAAGAGCTAAACCCAAACATAAAACTACTGTTCAATCTCAGCCTTACTGCAGGAGGCCACCCTCCCAACTTACTGGTTGGGAGGGTGGCCTAATGGTTAAGATGTTTGCCTTACAAACACAAGGTGCAGGGTTTGAGTCTCACAAGGGATAATTGGCTAGGCTTAAAATGGCTCGCAAGGGCACCTAGCTTAGTACTAATCTGTTAAGAGCACAACTGCTGTTTCTTCCTAATACAGCGTTATAGGGGGTTGGGATGGTGGCTTAATGGATAAGGTGTTTGCCTTACAAACACAAGGTGCAGGGTTCGAGTCTCACAAGGGATAATTGGCTAGGCTTAAAATGGCTCGCAGGGGCAGTTAGCCTAGTACTAAACTATGAACTATGAACTATATGTACCCAAAGAGTGGCATACAGCAACAGTGGTCCCTCTCCACAAAGGTGGTGCCTCAACGGATCCTGGAAACTATTGCCCCATAAGCCTGACTAGCTTGGTCTGCAAAGCTATGGAAAGGATCATCATGGACCTCATAAATAAAGATATTGGGGACCTACAGACACTGGATCCTACCCAGTTCAGCTTTGTTAAGGGCAAATCCTGCCTCTTAAACCTGGTCGATTTCTTTGAAACAGTCACCAAGGCCATTGACGAGGGGAGGGTGGTCCACACAGCCTACCTGGACCTCGCAAAAGCCTTCGATACAATGCCCCACTCAGGCATTATAGATAAGCTCACCAGCTTAAATATAAACCCTTATGTCACTAGATTGGTTGCAAACTGGCTCAAGGACAGAACCCACATGGGTAGAATTGCTGGAGCCATGTCAGACTCCAAACCAGTTACAAGTGGCATCCCACAAGGCTCAGTCCTGGGACATCTCTTGTTCGGTATATATTTCTCGGAGGTACAGACCAACATGGAAGGACTGCGGCTGACCAAGTTCGCAGATGACTGCAAACTGGGCGCCATAATCGACTCTCCAGCCAACACAAGCATCCTACAAAAGGGCCTCATAGAAACAGACAACTGGTGCCAGAGCCATGGCCTCAAGCTAAATGCCAAAAAGTGTATAGTCACCCCCTTTGGCAAAAACAAAGTGCTCACAAATTACCACATAGGTGGTAATCCATTAAGTATGGAAGAAGTAATTAGGGACCTGGGGACCGAAGTTGATAGCAATCTCTCATTTGAAAACCACGTGGCCAAAGTGGTTAGAAAAACATTTTATATAGCCCACCTAATCATGAAGGAATTCACATCTAGATCAGGGGAGGTCATCGTGCCTCTTTACTCATCCCTCATCAGGCCCATAATTGAGTACAATGCCCCTTTTGGGATGTACCTTACCAGACACCTGCAGCAACTGGAAAGACCCCAAAAGTACTTCACCAAGAGGATCAAAGGGCTCAAACAGATGCCATATGCTGCCCGGTTAAAGAAACTCCAACTCTACTCAGTGGCATACCGCCTGCTCAGAGGCGATCTGTGCCTGACGTATAAAGCCATGTCCAACCTGGAATTAATGGGCATGCTGCACCTCAGAAAATCCAAATCCCATCGAGCTACGTGCTCGAGAGACTTGAACCTCAGCACTGAAATAAATAGGACATGCTGGAGGGACAGATTCATAACCCAGAGGCTCCCTTCACTCTGGAATAAAATCCCAGTCCAGGTTAGGCAGAGTCCCTCATTGACTCTCTTCAAGAGGAATCTCGAGTGGATGGGAGATCGTAGGTTTACCCCGGGTATCACTTCTGTGTCACTGTTAGACAGAGGCACAGTATACTAACCTTGAAAAGGGGCATAGCAAAATTCATTTAAAATGGGTGGCGAAAGCCAAACACGCTCTGGCTAGGCTTATAAATGCCCTAGGGCAGATAGCCTAGTATGAACCTATGATGTAACAGGGGGGAAGCTCACGAAACAAGGGGAGACTGGATTTTTGGATGGAGATCCTTAAGGTGAATAACAATAACCATACAGAATATTATATTCATAAAGTAGCAGAAAGTATTCCTGGAATTAAGCCAAAATGGGAATGGAGAAAGGAGATTCTGCCAATAGGGATGACTGCAATTAGTGATACAGACAATAGGCAAGAAGGGGCTAAAATTTATTGGAGAAAACTGGCAAAGGGGACTCAAGGTATTGGGAGCAAATAATTATAGAGGGAAATGTAATAGAATGGGAAGAGGCCAATAATTTATTTGGACAGCAGGCTACAGATTGCCTTCCCTATCACAGAGGATTGATATCAGACTATAGGCAAAGTGAAAGAAATTGGGGGGGGGGGGTTTAAGTGAAAGACCAGCACTGGTAGAGTTTTTAGTAGAATCCAGAACAGAAGCTGCTGTTAAAAAAAGAGAATTAGTAGAGCATATAAAATATTGCATGATAACTATAAGAATCAATCAAAGGAGTTTAGGCAGGACTGGGAAGAAAGTTTGAATAAGCAATTCACAAAGAAACAATGAGCGCTATATGTATGTCTCCCAAACTTGCAACTAAGTCTAGAAGATTTAGGATCTTTGCTTGGAAGTGTTTACATAGGTATTTTTATATCCCAATCATACTCCAAAAAAATTTCCCTAGGTAGACAGCAAATGTTGGATATGTGATGGGGAAGAAAGAGGTAATTGGGAACTTATTTTTAGGAGTATAATGAGTTGGGATACAAAATCAGAATTGCCTAGACATATTAAGGCCTTGCTGAGTCTAATTATGGTGGTTGCCGAAAAGACAATTACTAGAAGATAGAAATCAAAGTCTAAACCAACTATACTAGAAGTAGTGAATATACTAACAGAGATAAAACAACTGGAAATTAGGTCTTTAGAAAAGGGTAGGAGCAAATCACATAGAAAAAATGTGAATTGTGGGAACAATACATGCCAAATAACATTTTCCAGGAGGAATGAGGTTTAAAAGATGGCAGAATTTGAATGAGCTATGTAATGCCTGACTGACAATGACTAGATAGATTATAAATGATGTATAATGTTTGCAATAAAAATATGTCAATATGATTTGTTTTCATTTACATAATTGTATGATTTCCTATGCCATAAGTGATAATTTAATAAAGATGTTTCTTCTTTAAAAAAAAACTTGCTGATTTGTGTGCTGTCATCTTAGATTCCCTCCTAGCTTGAATTGTTGATTATTAAGCACAATTCTGATGTTACGTAGTTTGTTTATTATATTACTTTACTATTTAAGCTATTAAATCTTATTCTGATTTCATCTGCCCATGTTGTAATGTTCCTTAAATAAGCTATTCAGCTTCACAACATATTTTGTATTTCCTGTTGCAGCTCATATTTTGCAGTAGATTATTTTAACCAGAATTCCCATGTTCTCAGGAAATCTGACTAAACCAGGTGAAGCAAAATAGATCCAAGCACAGATCATTGAGGCACTCCAGATGTAATGTTTTTCCATTTGATACTGTGTTCTTTGTTCCCAACCTGTTAACCATGATGCTAGACAGTATTCCTTCAGAACTGTATTAGAAGATATTTTGCTGACACCTAGATAAATGACTAAAATGTTTGCCTGTGTCAAGATTTGCCTGCACTATAATAATACATGTAAAAGTTGATCAGCCTTTAATTAATACATATTGCACAGTATCCAAATCAGGCCCATGTTTATTAGATCTTACTGTGAAAACAATACTCAAAACATTTACCAGTTACTGAGGTAAGACTTGTGGGCCTACAGCTGGATACATCTTGTTTATTTTCTCCTTTTAAATTTTGGGACCACATGTGAACTTACCTAGTCAGCAGAGACAAAACCCTCCTGCAGAATCCCATTAAACATTAAGGTGAGGGGATTTACTGTTCCACTTGATAGCAACTAAAGTAGCTGGTCATTGATCTCAACAGGACCCATAGAAAATTAGCTTTTTACCCTAGCAGTCACTTTGTTAACCCTGTCCATCAGAATAATTGGGTACTGTGTACTGATTTCATAAGGTCACATGAAACTGATTCTGTCAGAGCATACAACAATCTTGCAAAGAAAAGTAACATATTTGTAAAACATTTTACTTTTATTTTTCATACTGGCTGAAATGAATTCAAAACTCCTTTTTGTTATAAATAAGCTAATTGCATTTAAATGTTTTTTACTCATGTTAGTATGATTTCTTTTACGTAGTGTAATAACAGAAGCGTAACTAGTGTGGGGCAAAGGGGTCAGCAACCCCAGGTGGAAAGTGTTAAGGAGGGTAATTGGACTAGGTCTGTTGTGCATTACCAGAATTTATTAATGCAGTATTGCGTTGTTGCTCTGAAATGAAGCAGCCCTTTAGTGCTATGTGTGTGATATAATGAAAAGATTCTTTTTAATTTTAATGTGCAGCTAACTGCTTGATACAATTTTTATTAATTTATTTAGTTATTTATTTTTTGAATTTGCAGTCTGAACTGAAGCGCTTCATGTGTAGAAAAATGATAGCAAAGTATTTGCTGCAAATGTTTAATAGCAACCCTCCCCCCATGAAGATAGTAGAGTGCATTGAACAGTCCCAGCTTGTTCTTACGTCAGAAATGTAAGATTGGGGGGACGGAGTTTTTCTTTTTTTTGTTCTTTTTTTTTTGTACTGCTCAAAAAGGTTTTGAATTAAAAAAACACGAAAGGATCTGACTGGGTTGCTCCAAAGGTTGAATTAAAAAAAGATGAAAGGGTCTGACTGGGTTACTCCTTAAATTAGGAGCACCACATCAGAAAATATACTTTTTTGGGGGATCCTCAACTTTATGTTGAAGGAGGGGCATCAGATCAGCTAGCTACAAGTCTTTTTTAAAACTATTGTAACTAATAAAAGTTTCACTTTGTGGGTAAGTAGGGTTCAGAAGCAAAGCTCAGCAGATTACACCTACAGACTGACTGAGTATACAAACAGAAACTAAAATTCTCCATACTCTCCATCAGAGCAGTAGGAGAATATTAAAGCAATAAAGTAGCTAATATTTGGAAACAAAACAGGCTATGCACATTAGTAGCACCACAGTTAATGTTTTAGTAAAGCAAAATAGCTGCCATGCATAAAAGATTTAAACAAAAAATCCAGCACAGTAGTAATGACTGAAAAGTTTGTCAGTGCAGGCTGGTAATAAAATAAAAATAATTCAGTGAGACTAGCAATGAGCTGCCTGATTGAGGCATTCTATGAATGTGATAGCAATGAATCAGTAATATAAAATATTGTGTCACCCTTTGAATGCTCATGGAATGTATATGCCATTCTCAGAAATTTGAGAAAAGTGTCATAAGTACTAGCCCTTGCACTACAGTAGCTCAGAGTACTCAACCTATTTTGCTAAGTAAGGTTATCTCAGAGTCAGTATATGTAAGTGGATATGGGGGCACAATGTGGTTTCCATTTGAAAATGTAATTGAGATTTACAATTCATTGTTTTTTTTATGTAAATCACACTTTCATGTTTTGCAGCTCCTTTAGGGAGCTGACATTCCTGATAAATTTGAAACCCAATCTGTCAACCACTTCAGTCTGTCATCCTAAGAAAGAAAGAACAGAACAGTGAGCACTAATAACACGGGTAGGAGGACAGGAGACCATAGTCTCCTTTTCCTCTTTGTTCAAAACAGATGTTCCAGTATCAGTAGATTTAGTTTGGGCTGGAATTCATCCTCCTCTTGTTTCTCAAGCTTTCCTCAAAGCAAGAGATTGTGCTGAAAGGTGAGCCTCAAATGATTGGTGTCATTCTGTCCCACTGGTCAAGGATTTTTGAAGTTCTAGACGGTGACTACCACTCAGTAGTTGACTGTATCCTTCTCCATTAACACATTTCCTAAACTGAGCTATATAAACTGTCAACTAGCACTTGCCATCTAATATTTCCCTCTGACTTATGTATCTGTCCCATCCACTTTGTAGAATGTTTTATCCCTGAAATTCTCTTGGACAATAGTCTGTTCCAAGCATTTGATCACCAGATGCCAGATTCTTTTCTTTATCAGACAGTGATAAAATAACGTACCTGATTTCTACTTCTTACAAGACTGTAGCTTTGAAAAGTACTGTGTTTCTTTCTTTCACAGTCTCCCCTGCCCTTCAAATAATCCATCTTAATATGGCTCTTCCAGTCTAGGTCAGCTTTGCATTTCCAGTCTTGACCACTTCAGTTTTAAGGCCTAATCTTTTCTCTTGAAGAGTCTGGCTTCATACTTTTTGTAAAAAGTGTTATTTTAAAACCTACCATCTGAAGCCTTCAGACCAAGTGTACAAAGACATTTCTACTTATTGGGGAAGAAGGCATTGTGTCTCCTCTCCTTCTCCTTATAAGCTCAGGATAGGAAAGTCTTGCAGAAGAAGTAGTATAGGTGGGTAGCTCAAAATTCAATGTCTTATATTTACAGATTGCGTATCATGCTGATCAGATCTGGGACTGGCACATTCATGGATATGAAACACCTAACATGATGGTACCTAATAGAGTGGTATCTGTTCTAAGAAAAGCAGAGAAGGGTTTGCACCTTTCCAGAGACTGATTAGTCATTTCAGAGACCCTTAAATCAGACTTGGCTGTTTTGACTGCAGCTATGAAAAGGAACTTGATTCCTTAGGCTCAAGATTTCAGTCCAACAGCTATTGGCTCCTAACACACTTGGGATTTGTAGGTCAATGTGTCCTGTGCACTGTCCTTAAAAATATTAAGCAGTTTGACACTGATGATGTATTTTCAGAATGACCTTCTAAACAAAGCTGCTGATGAAGTGGAAGAACTGACTGACTATGAGGACTGGGACCATCTTAAGTCCCAGGTGGGAATGGCTTATACAGTTGGCTTCAACATGGTCGATTTTTTTTATTTTATCCATTTTAACCAGGTAAGGTCACTGGACACAAGTGTCCTTTTTCAGGGGTGACCCAGGAAAACTGTCTGATTAACTGATATGCATGGAGTCCCAAAGTAGACATTTATAGGTGCAAGCTATATTATCTTGGGTGCATGGAGCAGCTCGTTTAACAGTTCAGGGCCTTAATTCTCTGCACAAATTGCCAGATATCTATTTCACTTATGACAAAGAAGCCTGGGCAGTTTATATGGCAGGATCTGGAATCACCATTTGCAGGTGCCCGTGACTTTGCCTAGACTCATTTGTAGATCATATCAAAGTGATATATACACATCCATTGTCATGGACCATTAATTGACACACACTTTAAACCAATAAAAGAGAAGGGCTAGCTTATTTCCAAATGTGACTGTCTTTCTAGCCTTATCAGTTCCTGGAGAACCTCTCAGAAAATTTGGAACAGCAGGAACACACAGTGTACAGAGTATGTTCGGCATCATCATGGCCAGCAGACCTCTGTGATCCAACCTCAGTAACAGCACTGGAGAAAATTCTGAGATTCTCTTTGTCAGCAGTTTGGAAGGGGATCACCATTTCAAGGAATTCAAAAATAGGCTTTTTTAACACCTTTATTGAATTATCACTTAAGATATAGGCAAACATACATTTATATAAAAGAAAACACACCTTGTTAACATGTTCACAGCTACAAACATTATACTTCATGTATATTCTTTTACACAATTAGTATCAATCCAACATTACATAAATTGATAAATTCCTGCCTTCCCTTAAACCTCACGTCTCCTCCAAAACATTATTCTGCACAGTTTCCGTTTTGTGTGTGGTTTGCTTCTACCCTTTTTTAAAGATCCCACTTTCAGTTCTTTTAGCTCTGTAACAATATTCATTATTTCATATACAGTTGGTTTAGATTTTGATTTTAATTTTCTAATACTTGCTTTTTTGGCAGCCATCATAATTAAACTTAACATGTCCTTACTATATATAGACAATTCAGATGCTGTATCCCAGTTCAAAAAATAATTTCCTTAGTTACACCAATTTACTCACCCAATGTTACTGACAGAGTACACTGTGGGGAATTTTTAAATCTGCCAACTCATTGCATTCCCAAAACATATGCCCCCAGTTATAACTTTCTTCCCAATAACACCTACAATATTTACCATCTATCTGAGGAAACCATTCTTTGGAGTCTGCCTGGTGTATAAAAATATTATGCAAACACTTCCAAGCAAAAATCCTAAATCTTCTAGACTTTATTGCATATTTGAGAGCCATACATATGCCCCCTCCATTGTGTCCTTGTGAACTACTTATCCAGTCTCTCTTCCCAATCTCTTCTAACCTCCTCTGATTGACTCCTATAGTTATTGGGCAATATTTTATATGCCCTAAATAAACCATTTTTAATCAGCAGCTTCTGTTCTAGATTCAACTAAAAACTCTGCTAGAAAAGGTCTTTCACTTAGGATTCCCCTATCCCTTTCTCTCCGCTAATATTATGATATCAATCCCTAATAGGGAAGGCAGTCTCTAGCATGCAATCGAAATGTCTTCTTGGCCTCTTCCCATTCTGTTACTTTCCTTATCTAGTTATTAGCTCTAAATTCTTCAGTTCCTTTCCCAGTTTTCTCCAGTAAATTCCATATCCCTCTTGCCTATTCTCTGCACCCCATGCCATTCAAAAATATTCCTGAACCCTATCCTGTTCTCCATCCATGTTTTCATGTGGTACTCCATTATGTTTGATGTATAGACAAGGGTGGTAACTTGTCTGCTATCTTTATTTCTGTCCCTCCAAGCTAGCCGATCCTTTTCCATGCACTTACTGGCACACACAATTAGTAGAAAATGGAAATCAAAATCTAAACCTGCTGTAAATGATGTATTGGATATTGTAAAGGAAATAAAAGAGCTAGAGGTGGGACCTTCAGAAAAGGGAAGGAACAAACTATATAGAAATAAATGAAATTTGTGTGAACAATACATGCTGTGAATAATGTTCAAGATGAGGACTGAGGTTTAAGGGTAGGTAGAAATTGTGTAACTTATGTAATGTTGGAATGAACAATTGTTAAAAAGAAAAAAATGTAATGCAAAATGCATAAATATGACACATTTTAATAGGTTTTGTTTTCTTTTCTATTGATGCGTGAATGCCAATGTCTTAAGTGATAATTTAGTAAAAGTATTTAAAGACAAAATAATAAGTGGGACAAAGAATGAAGGTCTTTAGTCACCTTCATAAAGAACCAGACATCCTTGATAATCAGTGAAGCCTTGGGAATTTACCACCACATTTTTGGTGTCGAGAAAGAGTGGCCATTGAGCCTAGTTTGCATACAAGCTGAGTTTGAAAATTTTAAAAAGAAGCCTTTGTGTCCAAAGAAAAGTTGCACATGATCATCTTTAGTTGATTCTAAGGGGGCCTGAATGTGTTGCTTTGATCTCTGGACACACAAATATCACATAGTATTACCAGAGGTTCTATCACTGGTTTAAAGATGACAGTCACTTCATTTCAGAACCCTGCCATTTGTGAGTTTTTGGTTCCCGCATTAATTGCAAAGTGCATTTTGATGGCTATCAGTTCAATCTGCTCAAGGCTAGAATAGAGTCCTTGGACATTACTTTAAACTATGTGTAGTTCTAACTTTTGTATTGGCTGTCTGGAATTCATCCGCTGCACCTCTGTACCCAAGGAACGTTTGGTTGGAATTCAGTGCTTCATCTTACATCTTCTTATGCTTTAGCCACTTAATGCTCAGAGGCTTGCTTCTTATGCCAATAGCCATTCATTTGTTTCCTTTACATTCTTTGAATATTTAGAGTCCATGAGGACTCTATTAGCTCCACTCGTGCACCCTTGAGCCTGGATAAAGAAGTTTCTTAAGTAGGCTCTTCTTGCAGCCTACTACAGGGAAAACTTCCACACTATCTTGCATCCTTTGTTATGGTGACTTAGAATGCATTTCTCTGTCCTGAGAAGGACCTTTCAAACACAAAGCACAGGGACATTTCTTCCTATGAATCTCTCCTGCCATTAGTGATAACAGACGAGAGTGGTTTGTCAGGTCCTGTTCAGGTGGTTCCACAGGATTATGTTTGATCTGCATACACAAAACTATATAGTGAAAAACTCATCAAAAGCTAGGGATGCTTTATAGATCCAAAAATGTTCTTACTGACCCAACTAAAATCACACTTGCCACTATTTATCTCTTCCCCACACTTCTTGATGGTATTCCCATCTTTAGTAACCTTCAGACATCAGAAAAATGAAAATTTGAATGATGCTATAACACATTTGCAGCAAATACCCCTTTCAGAAGCCACCACTGTATAACACTAAAAAGCCTAAATTGGTTAGAAGTACCCCATTAACTAACGTATACACAGCTTCTTACCATCTATAAAATTATTCTGAATCCCTCTGCTTGTCCACCACTAAGTAACATTCTACACAGCTGTGCTCCTAGTCAGTCATTGCAAACCAGTGACCAAAACTCCTGTTTGTTCACCATGTTGCTAAGGCTTGGAACTCCTTATCTGTATCCATCAGGTCAATACCATCCCTCCCATCCTTCAAACCCATTCTGAAAGACTTCCTAGCCAAAAGATGGTTATGTTCTTTCTCAACACCAGGATAAATTTTATCCCTAAATGTGAGAAAATATCTTTTCATATCTTACACCTCCTTAGGCTCCCGTCTTCACTGACTTTTTTACTTGTATCAATTTCTCTACCCTGGCTTTCTCTCTAAATGTACCACAAGCCTGCTTTTCTCTTCCTTCATATTGCAATTCCTGTTTGTATTATTCTAATTTACTTTTAATTTAACTGTAAACTAGCTAAAATTTATCTAAATATTAAATAATTGTCATATAACTTGTATCTAGTCTTAACCAATGTTTTCATATTATGTCTAATTTGGTATAATTATTTAAACTGTGGCTGTTTAATCATATTATTTTTAAAGATTGTAAAATTATTGTTCTTAAAATGTTTTGTAATACTTTGGAGCTTTTCTTCCTGCATCTCCCTTGAAAATAGTCTCCTACCCAGGCAGATTTTCCAAGTAAACAAATGTCAATAAATAAATAATAAATGTCTCTATACAACCCCATAAGAGAGCAGTGCAATACATCAACAAATAAGGGTTTTCCTTACATTTTCCATGTGCAGAGGGACAGTTTTCTTTTGGGAATGTATCTTTTTAGTGTTTCTTTCTGGTAGCTATTCATATTCCACAGGAGGTAAACTCCGTAGCAGACAGACAAAAATTTACTTTTGTTTTATGGTACTTGCTTATTTTAGTCGAGAGGCAAGGTGGTGAGCATTCTGCATCTACCCTGTGCTGGTTTCAAAGCTACTGAGAGAATCTACGAAACTAGTGCCATTTTTCAATTTATTCTGACTTATAGTCCACTTGTATTTGATTAACTATGCTGTTTTATTAACTTGCATTACATCTGCACTGTATTTTTTCACTGTTAAACTGTTTAACTGAGTGTGAACTATTCTGTTGCTATAGGTTCATAGGTTGGTACTAGGCTATCAGCCCTAGGGCCTATACAAGCCTAGCCATAACAGTGTGTATCAGTTCTCCTGTGTTAAATTGACCTAAACAGAGTTTAAGTATCTTTAGCATAGTCTGGTTACAGATTTTGTTGTATCCAGATCTGTTTGTGGGATTCTCGTGTTTCCTGCTACACCATCTTGTGTTGACTGGGCCCTACCTGCACTTAGTGGGAGTAAGTGAACTGGTTGGAACTGGTCTGGCATAACGTGTTTAGCTAAGAGCTCCAGGACAAGGGCTGATAAGTCAATTCCAGTGTTTCTATTTTACTTTCGTTCTGTGGCACTTGCTTATTTTAGTCACGCTACAACGTGGTGAGCATTCTGATTTAACCCTGTGCTGATTTCAAGAATCTACAAAACTAAATGCCATTTTTCAATTTATTCTGACTTATACTGCACTTGTATTTGATTAACTGTGCTGTTTTATTAACTTGCATTATATCTGCACTGTATTTTTTCACTGTTTTACTGTTTAACTGAGTGTGAATTGTGTTGCTGTTATATTTGTGTGTGTATCTGTCCTCCTGTGTTGACTTAAGCAGAGTTTAAATATCTTTAGCACAGTCTGGTTACAGATTTTGCTGTATCCAAATCTATTTGTGTGATTCCTGTGTTTCCTGCTATGGTATCTTGTGTTGGCTGGGGCCTACCTGCACTCAGTGGGAGTATGTGAACGGGTTGGAACTGATCTGGCATAGGGCGTTTAGCTAAGAGCTCAGGGGCAGGGGTTGATTGGTCAATTTCAGTGTTTCTATTTTACTTTCATTTTTGTGGTATTTAAACCCCACGGTTGCATGTGTTTGTGTATCACGTACTACCACTACGCTGTTTTAACCCTTTGCGAGTTATCTTAGCTGGATTTTTTCGCTTACCAGCACTCCTGTGCAAGTGATGCCCTCCCTTGCAGCTACCATATTGATTTTATCCAGCCCTACTCACCTATAGGTACTGTCCTCAGACAGTACCCACTCTGCTATCCCTGACCTCTCTTCCACAGATTCTGACAACCTTGGACAGACAATTTCTTATGGTTCCTCCTGCTAGTCTGGTTAATATGGGCATCCTGAAACAGTGTAGCAACTGCCTCCTGTACAACCCTCTACTACTACCACCTAGGAACACAATATGAGAGATATGCAATTACATTAAGAACCTAGAATCCTTGCTGTCTCAATCACAAGCCAGTAGATATGGCACTGAGAAGGTTGTCTGCACAACACTACAAACACCACACCTTTAACACCTCCCACACCTGTACAACACACTTCTACATATGCAGAGGTTCTCAACAAAAACATACCTAAACAAAAGAGACCTCCAAGGCAAAAACACACATGCACATCACAACCCACAGCACCAAGCACCACATTTAGTACACACACCTGTGTCTCACAGCCTCTAAGGCCCAGCCGCAAACCCAGCATACTAGTCATAGGAGACTATATCGAGAGACATACAGATGTGCCCCTCACCAGGTTAGACATGGAGAAAGTCACGGTAAATTGCTTGCCAGATGCTAGAATCCACCACATCATGCATGCACTCAAGTCTCTCAACAACAGGTACTGTTGTGACTGTGTCATGGTCCATGTTGGTGTGAATTACTTGAGACATATCTCTCTGGACTATATGAAGAGAGGCATGATCGAGCTCACTGAATATGTGTCCCGGGCAGGTATATCCCTAGCCTGCATCAGTCTACTGTCATCCAGAATGATGTCTCAATGTTGTGTCTTTTGACTTTTCCTGGTTAGGGGTGGCCACAGCAGAACTCCGGTCCGCTAATGATTGGCAGTAGATTTTTACGTGCCGAGTTGCCAGCTCTGATGCACAACCTTCAACGAAGGTACGCCCATTCACGCATGTCTCCACACAGAAGACGCTCTAGCTGAGAATCGAACAGGACAACGTCATACTGTGAGGCGACAATGCTACCGCAGCACCACCACCGCATATACGAACAGAAAATGATGGACTTTAACAATTGGCTTAGTTTCTGGTGTCATTCCAAGGGGATCCAGTACTTGACAGCTTGGGAGGACATGATTGACAGACCACGATACTTTGTCAGAGGTGGCCTTCATCTGTCTCCCCTGAGCTTCAGGCTACTGGCAAAGGCTCTTGACTCCACCATAGTGCCTTTTTTAGGCAAAGTCATGAGGACAAAATTAACAATGTGAAAAATTCTTCTAAATGACATTTAAAGGTCATGCTTCTAAACGCTAAAAGTCTTATCATGAAACTGCACTCATTAAAAGCATTCCTCTCCCTTGAAGATGCTGATATTTGAGCAGACACAGAAACCCTATCCAAAGCTGTGGGGAGCACCCCAGCCTTACCAGGTTACTCATCCTACCATACTTTCAGACACCAAATGGAAGGCTACAAAGCCAAAGGAGGTGGAGTTTCAATATTTATCAAAGACATACACACCTCCACGCTGAACAAACAGTATGATGCACAGGAGACACTCTAGGTGCAGTTAACTGTTGACAAAACACCTATTCAAATCATAGCTAGCTACAGACCCCCAACCATGATTCAGGATGCCAACTCCAACATGATTGAGTAGAGATTCCTTGACTTCGTCAATGCCAATGCATTGGATCAGCTGGTCTACACCCCCACAAGAGGTGAAAATGTCCCAGACCTAGTACTAACCAACATGAGTAGTCACTGTAGCACCCCTCCAGTGTCATCCTCCTTGGACCTTAAAGAGATCATTTTCAAAGTAATCATCTCCCCTGACCCCCCCCCCCCCTTGCCAGGGTCAAACAAAAAAGCTTTTCCAAAGCTGACTACAACCTCCAGAGAGCAGGCATAAGCAGCTTTACAACCACAATCCCTTCAGTTGGAGTTAGCACTGATGTTCAAGCCTACACCAAAAAACTGTATGAGCACCTACATAGCTGCATGTACTCAGCAATACTTGACAGGACCAAATCATCTTCCTCAAGGAAGAGTAAACCTGTCTGGTGGACAGCAGCAATAAATAAACTCAATAATAAAAGGAAAAAAATTGCTGTCCAGGACCTAGAAGGAGCAGGTTTCAAGATGGAAGCAATCTCTCCTTTGTCTGAACAAGCAAATAAGGTTACTGGTGAAATCCTCTAAGGCTACCTTCGAGCCCAATACCAGTCATGCAGCAGAGTCTGTAGCTGGCTCATGAATGTTGCAAACCTGTCTTCTTCACAGAAGACGTCCTGCAGGTATTGCAGATGTTGTGCTTGGTACTGCACAATTGAGAACCATGTATTCCATCTTGTCAGCACTGGCACAGGTGGCAATGAAATGAGATTGTCTTTTGAGTCCAAACACTTCCAAGAAAGCTACATATTCCCATTTTCATTTTACAGAATGCTGGAAGACCTATTTCACAAGTGCCACAACTTCATTGACAGTCTTGAAATGATGAAGTTGTGTGCACCTACAAGGGGCAACATATGAGCTTAGCAAGAAAGAAGTATAGCATGTAGCTTGATCTCCTAGCACTTCATGAAGTGCATCCTTAATGCTTTTAATCATGTACTATGCAGTGTTCCTCAGAAAGGCAGTGTACAGTACTATAATTTGCAGCAATTTTAGTACAGCTTGAGTTACTGTTGAGTGATTCACAACTGAGAGCTGTGCGTAGTTGGCCATGCGTGACGTCTATCTCTGGAATGCAAATATATTTAGAAAGCAATGTCAGTCGCTTTCTATGCTTTTGTCATACATGTATGACTGCCAGTGGTGTGCCTTGTATAGCAATATGAATGCCTGCTTCCATGTGTTCTTGCATATTTGTTAGGTACAGCTGATGCAGAGTATCTGACCAAAACAGTGCACACTCCCTTTTACATAATTTTCCATCCACTGCACAAGCTGAAAATTGTTGTTTCTTGATCATGATATTTGTAGCTCACTATGCTTGTAGAAAGTCCATGTCTCTCTCTTCTGACTAAAGCAACATTTGTTCCCACTTTAAAGCTTGTGACAATATTGTCTGTTGTGGTGCATTGTATTACATCCCTTCTTATTTCACTGGGGTTTCTGGCTTGCATGATAATCCACGATGGTGTAATCTAGGCAGCAGTTACTAGTAAAACAGGACAGTTTCCCTCTGTCTTGATAGAGGCTTTCAGATCTGATTCATCAAACATGATCTGCAGCAGTTATGTGGCAGAGCTCTGCTTTAAAGGTTGTCCGAATGGTGAAGCACTGAAACCAGAAAAGGAAAAAAAATATCAACTAGAGTATTGAGACAATCTGACTGTTTGTTTAGAAGTCATTATGGCACGGGATCATGTGACATCAGTTCTAGCAGTAGTAGCTTGGTATGGTTCCCATCATTTGGCTGAGCAACTGTACTGATAACTGAAGTGATGTGGGTCCCATTGTCTAACAGGGCATCAGCAGCAGGAGTAGCCAACTGCAAGTCACTTCCTATATGACACTAGTAGCTCACTATAGCTTCCAGCCTCTAATGGGACAACAGCAGCAATATCTCTGCTTCCATCCTCCAGAAGCATTAGGTGTTGCCTCCATCCTCGAGCAGGTCAACAGCACCAGGAGCTCAGTATGACTTCATCCTCTGACAGCATGACATGAGTGAACCATAAGCTTTGCCGCATGAGTTATATTCAAAGCTGTTCCTCCATTGTATGAAAACAATTCCTTCTGAAGCATATGCTCCCTTAAATGAGTAAAGGAATAGCACTGTCATTCCAAAAGCAAAACTACCAGCTTGTTAGCTACCTGTGTATTGCCTGTTCACTACATGGCAAAAAAGTAGTGGGGCCATTGTAGGCAGTATTGCTGAGTGGTTCACCCTTGCAGACTTTGGAATCTCACTTCAGCATTTGTACACCAAATTCTGCTAGCCACTTTGTTGTACACCTCATGTGATGGTGATAAAAAACAGATAACTCTAACCTTTTTAGTGCAGGAATCTGGGACAAAGCCAAAAATGACGAGGGACAAAGACCTAAAACCAGAAAGAGACATATACTTTAACTCATTAACTCTGAATACCCTCTCATAGTGCCTCTGTGCTTACATCCGAGTGAGCTATGAGACATTAGTAATTGCATGATGTTACCCAAGTGCCTTCCACAAGCATGACTTACTTCCTGGTCCTATTTCAGCCCTATTTTGTGAAAACTAAGTTGAAAAAGTAACTGAACTTTGTCAGTTGACTTCTCAACTTAGGTTTCACAGTGGAGTAACCATATGCTTAAATTAAATTTTTTCCAGTAAATTGACTTTGCATGCACTGTGTTTTCCTCCACTTATACCAAGCTGATTCTGTCTGCATTCTCTGAAGCAAGTGGTGGTAGCCAATCAGAGTAGCGAAATCCAAGCCACTACTTGTATAAGATCTCCACCCCCAGACGTGTTTCCATTGTTCGTTAAGCAGATATTCCCTTCTTTATTTCTAAAATGTGAAGAATTTACTTGCATTGATGCTGGATCCCTGTATTTCTTGTGCCAATCTGTTCACTACGGAGAGCTGTTTTCCTCATAACATATATTAATGCAGTGAAGTATTCCAGCCTACGGAACCGGGGTTTGTACGAGCATGTAAATACCTAACTCTAGTTGTTTACCGGCCATTTGGGGATGTGAGCCAAATGTAACTGATGTTAAATCTGCAATTATTTTAAAGGTTTATTCACTGTAGTTAACTTGCTTATTTGAGGAGAACATACCAAGCAACCGCAACAGAGCAGGACAGTAATGTCTAGTACAGATGGGGTCATTTGGGTGAATGCTTCATGTTGGTGATTGTACATACTGAGAAATGTTGCTGAAGAGTCATTTGGGGAAATATTTTGTTCTGGTGCTTGTGTATACATCAACATTTTATTGAAGCAGTCACTTGGGTGAATGGCTCATTTTGCTGATTGCACATACTAGGAAATGTTACTGAAGGGTCGTTTGGGGAAGTGTTTCATTCTGGTGATTGTGCATACCACAACATTCTACTTAGGGGATCGATTGGGTGACTGCTTCATGTTGGTGGCTATGGAAATTATGATTTTTTTTCATATTTTGGTAAATAACTTTGCAAGGGAGCATGTCAATGTGCCAAGTAATACTTCATTTTGAAGACAGTATTATTCCTTACAACATGGTAAAAAGTGTGTCTGTATGCTGTACACATGTACAGATATCACAGTTTATTTAGTCTTGTAGGATTATGAAAATTATATATTTGTCATATTTCTCATTATTATGCCCATATCTTTGCAAGAGAGCATGGTGATGACACACATTATGCAAACTTTTGAAGGTGACATTGAGCCACACAACTTGTACACTGATATGTAGTCTCTGTTACAGGTGATGAGATATTATGCTTTATCAGTTATGAGAAATATAATATGAATCATATTTCTGTAAATATCTCAGTAAAGGAGCATCACACAGTAATAGTTAAGGTATCATTTTAAAGCTGGCATTCATACAAACAAATTAATTGCAAATTGTAATGGTCTGCATGGTACATTCACCAAGATATTGTGATTTGTTTTAACAAAAAGGTAAAAAATATGTATTCATTGGCAAATATTTAATAATGACTTAGATACATGCTATCAACATTTACACAGTTGGAAAGCTCAGTGTCTGCTGAACAACTTTCACATTTGCATTTTTAATCTAGCTCTTATGGTTAAAGAGTTATGAACATTTGTTTTCTGTATGGTATTACAAATAGATTATCTGAAAATGAGCTCAGGTTGCACTGTTCCTATGGTGGAAGTAAGCAGGCAGCATTTTGAGCTACTCTGGAGTGAATGACTTAAGTTGCAAGAACAGTTCTTGGTTCTACATGTATCCTCTGAAGGATGAATATTGAAAACTCAGATTTCTGACAGTAACTGCAGTCCTCAACACTTTTTCTCATAACAGCAAATATTTGAAGAAACAGAAAATGAGGCAAGATCAGGGACATTCTGTGAAATTGGGGACAGATTCAACAAAACAGTTGCCACAAAATATTTTTTCTTATTTCAAGAAAGCACTACAACCCCAAGATCCATCTACATGAAACTCCTTAACCACCAAGATGTTCAAGCTATCCTTTCTGCATATAAAAAGTTAAAATAGTACATATGGAATTCCTATACAATTTCTATCTCCCAGGATCTTCCCCAAGAAATCAAAGAAAAGCATTGCAAACTCTCTCCATATTGTGCAGATCTCATTAAACGAAATATCAAGTTCCAGATGAGATTTCCGAATACGCTATCTTCATAACACAATGATAAAAACCTTACTATGGATTCACACAAGAAAGCTAGCCCCATTTTTCTGAAATGCTTTGGAAAATCTCCGGATGCATAAATACACTGATTACCTTAAAATCTCTCACCAGAATCAGTGTTTTGACTTTTCTGGTCCCAAGTCTCCGACCTTAACCCCTTCACTTGTTAACCTCTGGTTAATAAAGTTAAATTAAAAAATTGTTAACCGCTATTGCTTTCAGCGGCCAGGAATGGTTATTACAATGTGATGTCAGGGGGATGCCTGAGCAGTGACAGTGAACGATCCCAATAAGCAAGTACACCACCACACAAAGGAAAAAGTAAAGCAAGAATTCCCTGTGGGTCTAGCCCGATCATCGTTAACCAATGCTGTCCCTCTTGCAATTTCCTGCCTGGATTGCTAATCAGTGTCCTCTCAGGCTGCTGAGAGAGGCGGTTTAGAAAAAAGAATGTCAGTAATGTCAGCAATGCCTTGGAATATACCAAGGTGAGGTCTACTCTTGTGCTACAGGACCGGACTAGGCATAAGTACATGAAACATGTCCTTCCTTAATTCAAAGTACTCAGTGTTATCCCTCCATTAAAAGTCACGCTCTGCAATAACTTTCTTCCTGAAGTAGATTCAAGAAACTAGTGACCTAGCTACCAGGTAATTTCATCCCTGTGGCATGCCTTGTTATACAATCTTCGCCAGTGTCTCTACCCAAATGAACTCACTTGGCTGTAGTTTCCCATCTGGTTAAAGTGATTGAAAGACAAGATACTTTTACCTTTACCCTTCGGAGAACAAAAGCATTTAATTATTGACTGACTTTTGGCTAGACAGGGCACAATAAATCTCTCTAGTGGGATAAGCCTGGACTGTTCCATTTGTAATACTCTTACGAACTTAAAAAGTGGTAACAAAAGTTAATACTGGATCCACGTAAGAAGGGCATATCCCAGTTTATGTATAAATAAATATCTGTGTTTAACTGTAATTGCATGATCAACACAAGAGACTCTAGCTGTTGTGTATGTTATGACAGGCTCAGTTTACTATCTACTGCGTTATTGTCTGAGTTACATAGGATAGATCTTAAATATCTCTCATTTACACTTTCTATCCTGACACTATAGTGAGATCTGTGATCCCAGTTATTACCTTATTGGTATAAACTGCCCTACAATTTTAGCTTACTTGATGCTTAGGTAACAGGTTATCTTCCACTACTGGCAGTACCATTAACTAAGAGCTAGCTGGATTGCTAAGAAGGGCTCCAAATGGCAATGTTTGGAATTGAATTAATCTTGTACATAATTTGTAAATGTAGTTATTTTATGGTTCTTAACTACCTAATTGTTACAAAGACATGTTTACTTATCTATTGTTGCCTCTTTTCTCTCTCAAATATTGGGGGAACGTGAGTAGGTACAAGGGTAGATTTGAGAGAGCTTAGTGCTGCATTTGTACTAACTGCTACAAACATACCTAACTTACAATTTAATCTTGAGCCACACAATAGATCCCTGTTCATTTGTCATCTCATAAACAACCTAGTCTAACCAAAGGTCCCCGTAAACATGGATAAGATATGGCAGATAATCTCCTGGAATGTTAGAGGACTCCAGGACAGAAATAAAAGGTATCTTCTAATGCACCTATTGGTAAAAGCAGAAGCAGATATCTGTTTTATTCAGGAATCACATATGCTAGTTGAAGAATGGATAAGGGAAAAGAACAGAAAGTGGATAAAAGATATTATCTCAGCAGGAAATAGCTGTAACTCCAAAGGGGTAGCAGTTGTTATTAAAAATTAATTTAATCCTTCCATCCTAGACAAGGGCTCAGATCAGGAGGGTAGATGGTGTTATTTCATGTGCATATCCCCACTGTTTACTAAACCAATATTGTTCCTAAACCTATACAGTCCATGCTCAGGACAATAGGAATTCATTTTGAAAATCTATAACATCTTACTTAACTTCTCTAACCATTTTTTTTATTCTGGTGGGGGGGGGGGGTGGAATGCAGTTATTGACCCTAATATTGACTGTTCAAGCAAATCTAAATCATTAAATCATATAACACCACACAAGCCGCTCCTTAATAGAGTTAATTTCTGATTTTGGACTGGTTGACCCTATATATTTTGGTAAGGACACTAGGAACAATAATAACTACACGTATTTCTCTAGATGCCATAATTCTTGGTCACGCATAGACTTCCTTCTAATAGCAGACATACTAACAAATTGGAAAATAAATTATTTAACCGAACCCAGATTTTTCACGGACCATTCAAACATTGCTTTAAGGATAAACTTTGCACATAACACATCCCTATTAAATAAGGGTTTCAACTGGTCTCTTGATAACAATGTCTTACATAACCCAACAGTCGCTGAGGAGATAGCTAATGATCTAGTGGAGTTTAATGCTGACCCTTGTGACACAGGTATCCCTTACGACGTCCAGTGGGTGGCATGTAAATCTGTACTTAGAAGAATATTTATTCAAAAATCCACATTCCTTAAAAAAAGAGGAAAGAAAAAGAGAACCGCCTAATATCTAAGGTTAGAACACTAGATGAGAAGCTTCAAGTGAACATCTCAGCAATAGAAAATGTTATGCTAGATAAGCCAAGGGAACTATTTGAACTACACCAGTCCAGTTACTCCCTGCAAGAACTAAGGCTTATATCAAAATACTCTGAATGGTTACAAACCCCTTCCAAAGCACTAGCTAGGATAATTGAAAATAAACAGAACTCACCCAGAATAGCCTTTATTCATCATCAAGATACACTTTATAAATCAGACACTCAAATTATTCAGCTATTTCACCAAGTATACTCAGATATATATGCTAGTAACAGTTACCAAACCCCAATCACAAAGATAAGACTATCTCAACAGCATCACATTCCCAAAGCTAAATGAAGACCAGAAAGTAATCCTATCTGCCCCACTGACCCAACAGGAAGTTTTAAATGCCATTGGCAACCTCAAAATAGGCAAAGCTCTGGACCCAGATGGTTACTTTCCAGATTTTTATAAAACCTTTAAATTTAATTTAGCTCCCATTCTACTCACGGTTTTCAATTGTATATCCTTCAATGGTATGTCACTAACAGAACTACGGTGTATCCTTAACCTATCAAAAAAATACACTATAATTCTAAGGCAAATAAGGGAAATGACTACATCTCTACTTCAAGGTCACACCAGTGATGAATCTGACTTTAATCAGGTTGCCAACCTGCTACAAACCCTAGCTAGCAAGAAAAGTATGTTGTCCCTTTCCTTTAAACTTATAAGCACAATTCAATTTCAGGATAAAATGGTCTATGTGGACTATTGGAACCAACAAGGGTCGAATCTATTAGTAGATCAAAAGCTAGCAGCTATTAAATCCATGCTTATGTTTTCCCCATTCAAGAAGCTTACCTATACACAATTTATGATTACCAATAACTTATACTTTACTCCAATCCATCTAAATAAATTTAACCCGAGTGTATTTACTGCATGCCCCTGTTGCTCCTACCCCCAGGCTGATATCCTATATACAATATGGTTTTGCAGATACTCCAACAGTATTTGCTGCTCTGTAAAAGTGAGACCTGACAAGATGGGATACCATAAATCAACCCTCTCATGGGAGATGGCATTGTTACATGTTACTAACCTTAAAATGTCAAAACTAAGATTGCATAACTCTGTCTATTAGTCAAAGTCTACATTACCAAACATTGGCTAGATTGCACTAAGATGTCCTGGAGAGGGTTTAGATGTTTGGCTATTAAATACATTATGTCACAAAAACTTATAATAAACTCCCGTAAGCATGCTTATTACCTGACATATTGGAATACCATATTTGAGCACTTGGCTGACAATTAATTATGTATAAATTTAGGTAGCTCATCGCTACTATATATTCTTTCCCTGTAGGTGTGTTGAAATCCTTCTCTTTTTCCCATTTCTCCCTACCCTGATGGTAAGGTGGTTCAAGATAAGTATTATGTCCTCTCCCTGACCACCTTTATAAATTTCAAACAAGGGCAATTCATTGTGTTCAGTTATAGTAATCATCCTTTTGCATTTAGATTTTCGACTGGTTTACTCTCAGATGTCATATTAGTCTCAAGCTGTACTATTGTATATAATGTATATAGTTAGTAGTTATATGTTCTCTTCTGTATCACTGCTCATTGTTAAACTGCAATTATGTGTGATATGTATGTATTGTAAAATCAATAAAATTCTATTTGAAAAAAAAAATGCAGACTAGCTCTTTTAAAGTAAGATGAGTGAATGCCAGAATAGTAAGTTGCCTTCAGCCACAAGCCCCCAGCCCTCATTTGGTGATTAGTGACTGCAATCTTCAGTTACTTTGAGGGCAACAAACTGAATCAAAGTGAGAAACATATTGTGAAATCAGAGACAGTTTTAACAAAACAGTAACCACAAAACAAACATTTTGACTTGCTTCCTACAAATGCACATTATTCATGTAAAGCAAGATGTGAAACTGGGCAAACAAGAAGACAAATATTACTTCAACTGCTTTAATGATGCCAATCCTCAATTCTTTGCCAGACAAAATCATGGGTATTCTGCAAACCCGGGTGTAGTTTCTGGTTTGGTCCACACAAAACAGTAGCCAGAGGGGGAAAAAAATTCAACTTATTTCTTATAAATGCAGTCTGGTCTTTTTAAAACCAGATGAGCAAATGCTGGTAGAGTAAGTTGTCTTCGACCACAGCCAGTTGCCCCATTTACTAACTGCAATCCTCAGTTACGTGGCAACACAAAAATATGAAGCAAAGTCAAGGAAACTCTGTGAAACTGGGGACACTATCAGTAAGTCAGCAGATGTAAAATAAATATTCCAACTTATTTCATGTAAATTTGTGAATGCTAAGAATGTAATTTGCTTTCATCCACACTTACCCTCACTTTTAGTTAATGACTATAATACTACAATCCCCCTTCAAAGAGACAAAATTGGGCCAGGGCTCAGGTGGCTGCCAGAATCAAGGTTGTTAAAATGCATGCACACAGCAGCTGGGATCTGTAACTTTCATCAGTAGACTGTCAACATGCTCACCACCCGTCATTTAACTATGTACATCTAAAAATGTTTGATTCTCAATTTACATTTAAATACGCCTCAAAAATTTTCTCCCTGTTCTACCAGTAGTCCTGCAAAGCTACATAGTCAGTTAAACAGCAAAACTGCCATTCAGCCACCATAACGCACGCACACGCAGGCGCAGACACATGCAAATGCACCTTACCACTTAAGAGAAAAAAATCAGTAGAAGATCCTTTTACAATAAAAATGCATTAACCTTGAGCAAATTAAAAAAAAAAAAAACACTTCACATCCTCATATTGCCACCAACATACATACAGCCCCACATACACAAAAAAATTACAAAGGAAAATGCGGCAGTCATTACATTAATTCTCATCCCCACTTGCCTCTCTCAGATGAAATCTTGGAAGCAACTCTATCCTGCTCTTTTCAGTGAAATTTGTCCTTAAATGGACACTTTAAAACAAACAAAAAAACACATAAATCTACAATCTGTGCCAGCCCTCTTGCCATCAAAGTCCTCAATGTTATCAGAGCCTGTGTCATCCAAGTAAGACTTTTAATATGTGCTTAAAAGGACCCTTAAAACAGATATTTTTTCAGGAAATTTGTCCTTACAAGGACACTTGAGAACCGGATTCTCAGCTGGTAGCTATTTAAAGGCACTGTCACTGCTTAGAATCAACTTTAAACAGTTGCAAACAGTCAAATTCTTTTTTTGTCTGAAGAGTACCCAATAGATTACAGCTTGCAGTACAGTTATCAAACCAGGAAGTGAGAAATGTGCAAAGCTGCCAGCTCAGCAGAGCACTACCAGCTCTGTATAAAAGTAGGTGCACAGATCTGCTATGTGAAGAGATATACATCCATCAAGTACATTGCTGTGCTTTTAACCACAATAGCTTTGGAATCCAGGAAAAGCTTTAATTCTGTCTATTCTGCAAACCCAGAAAATCATGGTCCTTAAAAATTCTTCATGCATCTCTCATAAATATGCTCTACTCAGTGTATTTCTATGCCTGCTGAGTATTTCAGTTTTAGATTGTTATTCTTTAGATTAAGTCATTCCCTATCTCAGAGGTGCCCTGTATGATGATGTTTTGAATATGTTTTACAATAATTTGTGGTCTGTTTCCACATGTGATTCTTTACTATCAAAATATTCAAGGAACTTCTGATATCCATATACTGTTTTCTGCTCATCATATCTGAATAGCAGATACAGACTCTACTGCATGACTCGTATTCAGAGATTAAAATTAATTGAGTTTGCTGTTATCCAAGAGCTATTTGGTCTCATCTTCTATGATTAAAGCTGCTATAGTGTTCTGTCTAGCATCTAATTGTAACACAGTTAATTTATTCATTCAGTAGACCACTTTAACTTTGGGGCATTAGTAACTAATTTTTGAAAATTTCAGAATACTTTTCTTGTTCATAACTCTACTCCTAAACTACTCTTTTTATCAAACAGCTTTTTAGCGGCATAGTGGTTTTGGTTGTATTAGAAGCAATCTTTGGAACATGTTACATCATTGCTAGGAAACTATAATTCCACTTTGCCTTATGGCTTTGGCATTTGTGCAGTTGCTTAGATTTTTGGGGCGGCCACATTGGTGCAGCGGTTAGCGTTGCCGCCTCACAGCAAGAGGTTCTCCAGTTCACAGCCGTGAAATACTGCTTTATTAAACTCTCAATTTACAGACAGCATGTATCCAAAAACATCAACACATTACAGTCATACATATACTAGATATACATATTCACTTTTACTTCATACATTTTATAACATTTTCAAAACATTGACTTTTTCACCAGCCATTTAACCTTTGCTCCATTCACTACTTTTTTTGTTTTTGCATTGCTCCCATACATCTTATTCTTTCACTTCTCTTGTGAAACCCATGCATTTCATTTACAATACCTAGCACTTCTTCCAAGATACAGCTATTCCTTGATTCACATTCTCTGGTCTTCACTTTTTGACTGCTAAAGTAATTGATCTTAATAAGGCCTTTTTTATATTTTGGCAACTCACCTCACTCTCTCTCCCATGTAATACATCATATTGTAACTTTAACAGAGTATCTACTCTAGGGCATTTTACAATGTATCTTTAAACTCTGTCATCTGTACACAGACCCAAAAACATGCTCTCCGTTTCCTCTCTCACTCCCTACACATCTCCAACAGTTACTCTCATCCTAAGGGAAGGTCCTTTGCAATCTATCCATAGTATAAAATTATGTGTATAAACATTTCCATGTAAATATCCTGAACCTTCTTGATATAGTCACATACTTAGAAGCCCTGCTCTTCCACATTGACCTTTTGTTTTTTAGCCACCCAAACTTTTCTCCCAGTCTTGCCTTCTAAGTTCTCTGACTGGTCTTTGTAATTATCATGTATAACTTTATATGTCCTACTAATTATCTATTTTTACAGCCCTCACCTCAACCAAATATTCCACCAAAAGCAGTTACTCACTTATCACTCCTGTTTCTCTCTCTCTTTTAGCTCCCCCCCCCCCGAGTAATTTGCTGCGTTTACACCAGTTCCTTGGCTAACTTCCTCAAGTTACTTTCCACTATTTCTTCCCTACTTTCTGTTCATTTACTAAAGAACCATGTCAGCAAAATCTGTTTACCCCATTATTTTCAGTATTGTCCTGCTGTTTTATATACCTAGTGTTCTTTTGGCTATTTCTGTTCTTCTCCTCTAAAGCTTGCATCTAGAAATAAAATCTCTCTAACTCAGGAAGTCCCTATTTGCCATGTCATTGCTTCTTTCTACTTCAGTGTCTTGTACTAATAAAGATAATTATATTAGCATGGCCTTAAAGTACTCCTTTAAGTCAGGCAATCCCATGATACTTTGTCATTAAGATTGTCTTATCCCACTTAATCATAGGTCTCTTTCCCTCCTAAATAAAATTCTTCATTTCCTTTTTAATTGCTTGTCATAACTGATGTATGTTTGGTAGAAGTATGCCTGGCCAATTTACAAAACTAAGGGGACCAACTTCATTTTCACTGCTTGTATTTTGCTAACTAGGTCCATAGTCAAATACTTCTATCCCCTTACCTTTTCAATTATTTTCTGCTTTGTTTTTTCTTATGCCTATTTTGCCAGCACTAATGAGTCATTCTTAAACCATAATCCTAAATACCCAATTTTTCATGCCCCAAAGGTATGGTAATTGTTGCACTAATTCGTGTCAGGGTACGTAATTTACAAATATATGTTTTGCTTGATATGCATTTATTTTATAACTCAAAAACATTAGGAACTAGCCTAAGATTTTCCACAGTACAGAATATTTTGTCCTGGATTTGTCAAATACAAAATTATATAATTTACAAACAATGCTATTCTGTCCTGCCTCCTAGTGCACTCATATCTAGCACATCTTATTTCCCTTGGTAGTGACTGTATATGTAAAACCATAATGGGGAAAGAAGGCATCCCTGCCTAGTTCCTGTAGACAAACACAAGCTGTCAAAAATCCCCCTAATTTTATTCTTCTAATACAGTGTATATCTTTCCAAGCAAATAAATATTTTCAACAGACAGCACAAATTCTGCCATTCCTCTGCACATAAAATCCTGATTAACTTTTTCAGACGCTTTCTCTGCATCCATGTTTAGCAACAGTAGTGTTATTTTTCTGTTCTGCATCCTTCTAGATCATTAAAGTCCTAGCAATATTGTAAAATTCTGCCTCCTCCCTACAAATCCACAGTGATCTAGTTCTAACTATAGTTGCTAATATAGATATAGTTGTGGTTATTGAAACTTATGTATACAAAACAGGGTCTGCAAGATCTTTCCCTCTTTAGATAAAACAGTTACCACCACTTTCTTTTAGGGCACAGACATCTTCCCCTTCAAAATACTAATACATATCTTTTTCCAGATCCTGAATAGAGTCCTACCCTCATCTTCAAATTTCTATATTAATGCCTTCTGCCCCATTTGACTTACCCATCACCTTTTTTATTTCTTCCGTCACCTTTTTTTATTTCTTCCGTCACTTTTTTTTATTTCTTCCGTCACCTTTTTTTATTTCTTCCTTCTTTGTACTGGTAATTAACAGTTGAGCTTCAATGTCATCCACTTTTGTCATGTCATGATTTGCCATGAAATTTTCAAACTGAGCCATTCTTGGATCCCCATTCATGTACTTTGGTGAAACTTTCATAAAATACCCGCAATATTTCCCAAATGCATTCATCATTTTATTGGACTTAAAATCTCTCAGATTTACTACTGTTCTGTTCATGTTCTAAGCCTCTGTGCTAAACATTTTTGTATTGTGTGAAAATTTTTGTAGTATATGGTTCTTGTCATAAAATAATTGCCTAAGTATCACTTTTCCCCACTCATGAATATTGTGCAAATATTCTTTGATGCTTTCTCTCACACCTCTCAGTTGCTCCCTTTCCTCTTTGTTGATATTCTCTTAATTATTCTGCAATGCCTTAACCTTTATCAGCCCTGCATGATATTTTCTATTACATTTTCTATATTTGTTTTACTCTTATTTCAACTGCATTGTTAAAATAACCTTTCATTGCTTCCTGGGCCCTGGCAGTCTCTTCTGACACATTTTAGATATTTTGTAGTACTTTCATAATCTTCTCTGCTTACTACTCCTTAAATACCTGCTTTTTCAATAAGTAAGTAGGGAAGCACCAGTGCAACATCTTTCATCACTACCTACAGCCCTTACCCTGACTGCATGCTCAGATACTGTAACTGACTTTACCTCAGTTCCCACAGTAGATGAGCATATTCTTGAAATGCATACTAGCCATCTAATCTAGCTCAGTTGTTATGCCTGTAAGAATGGTAAATAATTTCCACTTGAGCTTCTAATGATATTACTGTATCTTCCATCCCGAGTACCTTTATAAATTTCCTTAAAAATATACCTTCTTTACTAGTAATCTCCCTTCTGCAGCTTACTGAGACTTCATTATTATTTCAAACAATATCTCTGTCTCCCTATAATTACAATTCCTTGCTGGAAACTTATTTCACCAAGCTTTTTCCACAGCTCTAGAGCTGTAGTATTGGTTGGAATGTATATATTTTCTGAGATTAATTGTATTTCCAAGCCACTGTTCCTTTATTGCCACAAACTTTGTGTTCATACATTTTCTACTTCTATTACTAAAGAAACCTCTCTCTCTCTCTCTAGTAATATCACCATCCCATCTTCCTCTGCCCATATTATTTGTCTGAATAAGCTTTTATGAATCCCCTCTTTATCAGTCACATGGTCTGCTCTATCCAAATCCATCTCCTTCAATATTACTATTTATATCTTACTTTTCTGCATGTACTTTGCATTTTCTTTGTACTTACAAGGCCATTTACATTCCATGTTAATATAAAAAAAATGCAATCATATCAGTTTATATTCCACCTTGATGGACATAAATCTGATGCATAACCCTCCACACAACTGTGTACATATCCTGTTAGTGAATGGCATTTCGCTACCCGACATGAAACAACTACAACATTTCTGTAGTGCATGGAGTGCCATAATTACACTACAATATCAGGAAAAAGATAAACTTGCTAAGAGCTTCCCCAGACCAAGACCCAATTATAATAGGGCTTGGGGATGCTTAGCAAAAGTTTGTTAAGCAATCCTTAGCACTGATATGATTGGGTGTTATGCTAGGCACATTGTTCATCAGCAAAGAACAGTGACAGAAGTTAAAACAGCTTCTAAAAGCTCTAAGATCCTCACACTACCACCCTTGTAAACAAAATGTATGTCAGAATGAAGTGTCTAATAGCTTTTAAAAACTGTTTTACCTTCTGCCAAAGGGACACCTCATTTCTGCCTGCTGTATCTCTCAACTGTCCCTGATCTTGCCTCATATTTTTGCTCTGTTACTCATAAAATCTTTGATTTTCTGGTAAATCATAGAGGACTGCACTCAGTCAGTAATGCCAATTATATGAATTTCATATTTTTTATTGTTCAGAAAATGTATGTTTGTACAAAGCCCAGTTTATTAACTTTTTTAAGTGAACCATAGTAATATTTAAAAACTGTCCCTGAGTTTAATCCTTTGTTCCCCAATTATGTTTGTATTTGTCCAAACTTTTTAAGCAAAGAAGTTGGCAGGTATGCTGCAATCTGATTTACAGAGTTAAGTGCTTTAGCAGCTTTGAAAGCTGGTAAAATACTTTGTGTTTCTACATTTTCTCTTTTTTTTTTTTCTGTAACTGGTAGCACTTGTGGCTGATAAAGCTTTGTGCACTTCAAATAATTATGACTGGGTCTCTGCTCATAACCCAATGTGTTCTCAACATGGATGCCACGATTCATCTCTCAGGCTTTCCTCTCAAGGGGAATTTCTCAGCATCCTTGTCTTGAACACATAAGTGGATTATGATCAGAGATCTGATCATAATCCCCTGTATTGCTCACCTTACACTTGTCACATTTTTTTATACCTTTCCTAATATTATAATCCCCAGCATCCCTCAAGCACACACCAAAGCAAGTAACTTTGCACATGCATTTTTTTGAAAAAAAAACTCTTCTCTCATTAAGGCAAATGTCCCTGTTAGATGGTTATCAAAATAGGCATTAACTAACTTAAACCTTAAGTTTGTTCATCTAATTCTCATACATTTGCTTGCTTTTCCTATAACAGAATTTAGGTCAAGATCTATTTAGCCTCTACTTTGTAGTAGGAAAAAACTGCATATTCACCTTTTAGCTAAATATTTTTCCACCCAGCCCCATAATATCCATTTCCCTGGCCATCTTTTTTCTGTTATTAAATCTTCTGAAGCATGGGAGTACATATTATTTACTAAATTCTCTTCCTCCCATAATCAGTGCATTTAACTGGGTACATATTACATTGTCAAACTTTTAAAAGTTCAAACGCCATATGGTCAAACCCATATGTTCGAACTTTTAAAAGTTCAAATGTGTTAATGGAGATCT
Source organism: Protopterus annectens (assembly GCF_019279795.1). Classification (NCBI taxonomy): domain Eukaryota; kingdom Metazoa; phylum Chordata; order Ceratodontiformes; family Protopteridae; genus Protopterus; species Protopterus annectens. The sequence goes on along the minus strand of NC_056735.1, from coordinate 230,107,973 downwards.
CCGTTCAGTGCAGAAAGGGAAGATTTCCCTTTACTGTACTGTAGTGCAGTCTCGGAGTTGGTATATTTAAAGAGCAGGGGGTGTGGGGGTGCAGTCGGGCTTGCCCCCCTGCTTAGAACCATTAGGTAGGTTTTTTTCTGTTTTTATTTTTTATTTTTTGTCGTTTTCAAAATTTTAAAAGTTCAAACATATGGGTTCGACCATATAGCGTTCAAACTTTTAAAGTTTCGATAACGTATTATGAACCCCATTTAACCCTATCCCCTCCTCTCCTCTCAAGCCCTAACTTTATTATCTTTCCATCCAATGGCCGCAACTGGATACATTTTCAGACTTTAATTTCCTGAGTAGTAAAACTAAGATTTTGTACTTTTGCAGCTTTTAAATTGCAAAACATTTTCTTAACTCAGCACCTTATATTATAACCTGTAACACACACACACACACACACACACACACACTTTTTTTCTGGTTACCTTCAATGTAAAATATTAATGCTTTCATTCCTTATATTAAACTCAATTAATAACCAGTTTTACTCTAGATTAATAAACAGTAATACATCAGCCATACTGATAGTAATCCAGTGCAATAGTGATAAATTAAATTTCCATTTTCACAAAACAAACTGTAGTTATGTTGACAATATGATTTACAATACTATATTTTCTTTCAATCTCACTGTCCGCAAAGTGGAGCTGATGCTTTCCTGTTCCTCCACTTAATTAGTAAATCCACTTCTGCATCGGTCCTCCTTAGACAGCTCTATTTCAGTTTAATGGCTCCAGGTGTTGCATCCATTTCTCAGCTGATTTTTGGTCAGCTCCTGTGCTGCATATTGAATTTTTTTCCAATTATCTTTTCTTAGAACAAAGGGAATTTTTTTTTACTGGCATCCTCTTTCTCTGGGTTTCCTCACTTTCAGATGGCTTTGCAGTTGGGCCCGATCACCTTGCTTATTCAGTTGTTGGTTGAGATTCTTGATCTTTTCTATACCATTTCTGCCTCCATAAATGTCTTTTTGGCCCCAGGAAAAATAAAAACACTTTGAATATTGCAGGATACACCAGCTTAAACTTTACAGCATAAAAGAACTTCTCTGGCAGCTAAAGGACTCCAAATGGTAAAAAAGTAGAACAGCCAAAAAACAAACCAGGAGTCCAACGTCCAAACCACATTTAATAAAAGCACACAAAACACAAAGCTTTCGAGATAATATCTCTTTTTCACTGTTTACACAAAGTAACTCAAGTGCATCTCTTACATACACATAGCCAGTCCTTCATCGTAATCACATGACACAGTTATGTAGTTAAGTAATATTATGGTTGCACAGCTCTAAACCTCCATATAATATATGATCAGGTCATCTGAGTGATTATTCAGTGTTTCTTCTATTTTTCCAGTCTCTTCTCATTTGATTTTATGCACCCCGATAGTGTCCTACTTATTTTAAATACCTCTTAATTTATTTGAGAAGTTTGTTCTTCAAAGTTACTCAAAACCATATTTTGCCTCCGTACCTACACTGGCCTGCTTCACATTGAATCAGCATGAAATTTTCCTCTCCCTTTTTCCTCACATTATGCTTATTTCTCCCAGACTTTTTCTTAGTTGATATCCAGACAGGTAATTATTCAGCCAGGATCTGAATGTTTGACCTGCTTAACTGCCTTTGCTAGCTTTTTTCATGGGTCTATATCATATGAGCAAATTGCACAAATTGCGAACGGTCATAATATCGAAAGTATTGGCCCTCGAAGTGCTTTTTCTGAGATCACGGTACAGTGAAGAATGGAATATTTGCCCTTTCCTCACTGTACTGCGATCTCGGAGTTGGAATATATATTTAGTGGGGGGGTGTGGGCGGCGCAGCCCCCCCACAATAGGAAGTTCAACGTCCGGTACGTTCGATATTATGAGAGTTAGCAATTTGTGTGTTCGCTCATATGATATAGACCCTTTTCCACAAAGTATCAGTTTTCCTAGCAGGAGAGCTCTGGTTAGCATGATGCTCATTTTGTGGCTGTCTTGGTACCAGGCCAGTATCTGGCAATTTGAAGCCCCTTCCTCAAGATTTACCAATGGTTACTTCTCTCTTTTAATCAGTTTATTCCCCTAGCTCTGAAAAAAAAGGGATCTGGCATTCTTGCAGTGACTTAATCAACAGCAAACAAGTAGTGCTCACTGTTAATCATTTACTCAGGTCTTGCACAACGTTACAAATACGAATCTTACCTTTCTCTGCAATGGTAGCCATATTGTTCACCTATTTGGTTGGGTCATATTGCTTCCTAATGGCATCTGAGGTTTCCACATGCTTCAACTCCTGTTGTGCTTTACATATGAGTGCCACTGTATCACTGGCACAGCATTAGATTTTATTTGTGTATGTTATTCTCCTGACAGGTTTCATAAATTTATGACAAAAATGCATTATTTTCTCCTTTGGGAAGTCATCTACCCCAGGGAGCTACCACACTAACAATACACCCCTAAGGGTTGACCCATTTGTTTGGGATTTGGGAACTTATGTGGACAGTTACCTAACTTTTGAGAAACATGTATATTGTAAGAAAGTCTTTCTATATTGCCAGCTTATAAACAAAGGGATTGTGTCTAGATCCAGGGATGTCATTGCCCACGTTTACTCCTCCTTCATTAGGCCGCCAATCATTGAATATAATGCTGCCTTTGGCATGTACCTATCCAGCCATGTGCAACAATGGGAATGCCCATAGAGATACCTCACTAAAAGGATACAAGGTCTAAACAACATGTCTTACATGGCCTAACTCAAGCCCTGTCACTATACTCGATATCCTACAGACTGCTAAGAAGTGACCTGTATCTGGTATACAAGGCATCCTCTGATCTATTACTGTTGTATTTACTGCACATCAGCGAGTCAAATGGCATCATAAATACTTGGTCTAGGAATCTAAACCTCTTCTGCAACATCAACAGGATGGTTTGGAGGGACAGGTATATTTCATAGAGGATACTGCTGCTGTGGAACAGACTCCCCGTCCACATAAAACACAATTCATCTCTGTCCATTTTCAAGCTCAATTTAGATCTATGGATGGGAAACAGAAAATTTAACCCAAGTTTGCCCCTTGTACTACTAATGGACAGAAGCATCTCCTAAATGCTTTATCCCATGCATGGGTCCCCTCATCTATGGTGTGATCCTAGTTATTCTCAGTAGAGGTAATATATAATTATCGTTCATGGGATAGGTAAGGGCAATTTATAACTGATATGTTATATTGAGCACAAAACAGGAAACTGACTAGGCTTAAAATGGCCTGCAAGGGCAGCTAGCATACTTACCTAAATAAATCAGCAGTCATGCCAGATATTATTACTATGTTTCTGCACAGTGTCTGAGATAGCTCTGTGACTCTTACTTCATGTATGCAGACGTTGCATTCACACTGTGAATTTGTTTTACCACTCTTACCTTTTCACAAATTACACAAAACAGATATTCAGATTAACCTTTTGTATACTACTGTTGGGAAAAGAAGAATTAACATTTTAGACATACTCATTTCAGCAGTTTTTGACTTCATACTATTGCTGTTGGGCCAGTGGCTCTTGTACAGGGTTCTGGACTCAGAATCCCTAGTTTGTTCTTTCAATTTTTTTTCTGTAAAAGAGACCAACAATAAAATTCTAATTTCCTGGGCTTGTAGCATGCAAGAAAAAGTAGTTCCAGAATGTACGCCATTATGTATGTTGCATTGATCACATAAACTCTTGTGGTAGAGAAAATATAGGGTTTCAAAGTTGTGATGTGTTGTTGACTGTTGTATATTCAATGTTTCTTTATGGTTTCTAGCTACTTTTGTTTGGTACATTAATTGATAAACCAGAAAAAAGTGCCAAAGGGACCATGGATACTTTCTTTTAATAAAATATAAATAAAACCATCCAAAGTAGATCGTGTTAAGCGCTTTCATCAGAAAAACATGACTTCATCAGAACAACCAGTCCAACATATGCTTCACATTTAAATACTTTCCACCAATGGCTACAAACCAATCAATTAATTAATTAGTCAACCTAAAAGCTGCATTTAAAGTGCTATGTTCAAAAAAATATTTGTTTAAAAATATATGTGTATATATATTTTTTTTATGAATATTACTCCATAAAATTACATTCTCCTATATTTAATTTTTTTTGTTATTATTATTAGCCAGTCTTAATAAAAAATTGTTCCTGTGTAAAAACAGTACATTGTTATAATAATATATTCAAGGCACCAGCCTTTATAATGTAACAATGACAAATTCCTTAAACATACATTAAACTAACACTGTTAAAACCTATTTAATTTGATTAGCCCTTTCTTTTAACACTGGGAATATGGATATGTGGTCATTTAAACCAGGGTGAAAATTTTCAGCCAACCTGAGTTGCCACATTAATTCCCATTTACATAAATGATTTTTCCAACGCCCCCATATCCAAACTCACTGAATCAGCAATAGCAAACTTAAACCCAGTGTAGCCACTACAATCCTGACTATGTCTAAAAAGGGCATTTGTCTCCTTTTGATGCTTGATCTCATATAAATGCTCATATATCCTGCATTTAAGGGCTCTCTCAGTTTTCCCAATGTAGTACCCATTGCAGGTGTTATACAGTGCAATATAAACTATCTTGCTAGTGTAACAATTCCCTTTCCTCAAATATATGACACTACCAATTCTATTATTTAAAGTTACCAAAGGTACCTGAAGTATGTACCCACATTGGGAACAGCGTCCGCAAGGTTTGGTATTTCCCCCACCATGGGACTGATCCATCCTAAACTTCTCCAAGTTTAACTTTATGTTGTTACCTACTTTCATAGAAAAAATTGGTTTCTCACTGACCTTATAGATATCATTATTAACCTTGAATATACCCCATTTTTTATATAATATCTGCTTGATCTGGTTGGACAAGGGACTGTATTGAATAACACATTCCTGGTTATAATGTTTAATGTTTGAACTCGAGGGCATCATGTTCTGATGCACCCCCACCAGTGTCAAATCCACTTCCAACCTCATCCGTCTTAGGTCCAGTCGTGATATTTTCACTACCCAGTAAGGGTTTATATCTCTTCCCCCATTCATCAAAAACCTCCTTTATAATAGGCTCCACTATATAGGGGTGGGGATATTCCCTCTCAAAAAACATGTTCTTCAATAAATCAAGCCCATTTATTATGTCTTCTCTGTCTGAGGTCATTCTGGCCAGCCTAATTGCCTGACCCTTAACTATACTTTTCTTCTGATTTCTAGGATGATGACTGAGATAGTGTAGGTAGGCATTACAGATGGTCAGTTTGTGGTATACATTAGATTTGAAACCACAATTAGTCTTAGAGATCTTCACATCCAGAAAACTGATTTCTGATCTGTTTGCCTCATAAGTAAACTTCAAAAATTGGGTGGTTTGATTTAAATACTCAATAAAAAGGGTTATGTCTTCTTCCTTTCTCTTCCATAAAATAAAAATATCATCCAGAAATCTTCGATATGAAACTATATCCACCCAAAATTTGCTGTTTATTTATTTACATTTATGCAGGGGGCAACCCCCCTGCACCTCCCACACCCCCTGCTAATTAAATATTATAATTAAATATATCAACTCCAAGATCACACTACAGTGAAGAGAATGTACTGTGATCTCCATTTAAACCGTTCAAAGTTTCAAAACTGTGATCCTATGGTCTCCATATGCAGTTTAAAGTTTTGAAACTTTGAGCTTCCAAAGTAGACATATATATATATATATATATATATATATATATATATATATATATATTTATATAGGTTCATAGGTTCATAGGTAGGTACTAGGCTATTGGCCCTAGGGCCTTTACAAGCCTAGCCAAAAATGTACCCTGGCTTTCGCCACCCAAGAAAATTATTTTCCTGTGCCTCTGTTGAGCAGAGCCACAGAGGTGATCCCTGGGGTGAATTCCTATTTCCCATCCAATCACTAAGATTTTTCTTGAAGAGTGGTAATGTGGAGCTTTGTTTGATATAGATAGGAAGTTTGTTGCAGAGTATGGGAAGTATCTGGGACAGGAATCTATCCCTCCAGCATGTTCTGTTTATTGTGGTGACAAGGTTTAGGTCCCTAGAGCGTGTAGCTCAGAGGGATTGGGATTTCTTTAAGTGGAGCATGTCCAACAGCTCTGGGTTTGACATAGCTTTGTATGCTAGGCAGAGATCGCCTCTGAGTAGGCGATATGTGACGGAGTAAAGCTGGAGTTTTTTGAGACAGTCTGCGTGTGGCATCTGTTTGAGGCTGGTAATCCTCTTTGTGAGGTATTTCGTCAGCCTTTCCAGTTGTTGTAAATGTCTTGTGAGGTACATACCAAAAGGGGCATTGTACTCTATAATGGGTCAAATGAGTGACGAGTAGAGGGGAACAATGACATCTTTTTTCCTGGATGAGAAACCTTTTGTGATGAGGTGTGTCATGTAGAAGGATTTCCTGATTACTGTGGCGATGTGATTATCAAAGGAGAGTCCACCTGTGTCTCAAGGTCTCATATTACACTTTCAGTGTGAAGTAGACAACCGCATATGTGGTAGTTCATGGGTACAGAGTTTTTACCAAAAAGGGATGACAATGCACTTTTTCGCATTGAGCTTGAGGGCATGGCTTTCACACCAGGCATCTGTCTCAGTGACTCCCTTTTGTAGGATGGCCACATCGTTCGAAGTTTTGATTATGGCCCCAAGTTTGCAGTCATCTACGAACATCATTAGCCAAAGACCTTCTGTGTTAGCCTGTACTTCAGAGAAGTAGATACCAAAGAGGAGAGGACCCAGGACTGAACCCTGTGGTACTCCTCTTGTCACTGGTCTGAAGTTGGATTTGGAGTCTGCCACTTTCACAATATGGGTTCTGTCAGTGAGCCGGTTGGTAACCCATCTTGTGACATAGGGATGTATACCTAGTCTAGTGAGTTTATCTATAATTCCAGAGTGAGGGATTGTGTCAAAAGCCGAGGCGAGATCTTGATAGGCTGTGTGAACCACCATACCCTCATCTACGGCTTTGGTGACTTCTTCAAAGAAGTCAATCAGGTTTAGGAGACATGATCTGCCCTTTACAAACCCAAACTGGGTGGTGTCCAGAGTTTGAAGATTACCAATGTCTTTGTTTTATAAGTTCCATGATGATCCATGGCCTTGCAGACCATGCTCGTTAGGCTAAAGGGGCGGTAGTTCCCGGGGATCGTGGTGGCTCCCCCTTTGTGGAGTGGGATAACCATTGCTGTGTGCCATTCAGTGGGCACAAAGCCTGAGGTGAGGCTATGATTGAACATGGTGCTTAGGTGGGGAGCCAGTTCATTCTGCAGTTCATGCAGAATGCACCCTGGGATGTTGTCAGGTCCCATGGATTCTGTGTTCTTGGCTTTGGAGAGTGTGTTTTTTACCTGTGCAGCCATGATTACAGGAACTTTGCATTCTTCCGGTATAGAGATGGGCCCTTTAGGGGGTGAGGGGGAGGGTAAAGTTAGCACTGAACCTATCTTCCAGGATGTTGGCAATATCAGTTGGTTCTGTAAATTTAGTGCCATTGTGCTGTAACTCAGAGCAGATCTGAGTGTTGTCATTGAGATTCTTGACATAGCTATAGAATGCTTTGTGGTTGTCTTTAGAATCAGTGGCAATTTTGGTTTCATAACTAGCTTTGGAGGATTTTATGAGAGATCTCAGCTTCTTACTGAGGCTGACCATAGGTTCATAGGTTTATACTAGGCTATCTGCCCTAAGGCATTTATAAGCCTAGCCCAGAGTCTTTTGTGGCTTATGCCACCCCTTATGTTAAAAAATACTGTGCCCATTAGTTTGTTGTGCCTCTGTCCAGCAGTGACACAGAGATGATTCCCGGGGTAAACCTACGATCTCCCATCCACCAGTCAAGATTTCTCTTGAACAGAGCCAGCGAGGTGCTCTGCCTCACATGGACCGGGATTTTATTCCACAACATAGGGAGTCTCTGGGTGACAAATCTATCCCTCCAGCATGTCCTATTTATATCCGTGCTAAGGTTTAAGTCGCTTGCTCTAGTGGATCTGGTAGATTTGGATTTTTTGAGGTGGAGCATGCCCATTATTTCCATTTTGGACATGGCCTTGTATGTCAGGCACAGGTCACCTCTGAGCAGACGGTATGCGACTGAATAGAGCTGGAGTTTCTTCAGTCTGGCAGCATATGACAGATTTTGGAGTCCCTTTATCCTTTTGGTGAGGAACTTTTAGGGTCTCTCCAATTGCTACATTCACAAACACAACAACACAAACAAATACACCTATACTACATATAACTGTGCCCCCACACCCTCCTACTTATATATACTAACTTCGAGATTGCACAAACAAGAAAAGACAGCAAACTCACACCTAGACATTCTACAGTCCCTCACGCGCACACACACACACACACACACACACACACACAGAATCATGCATATTCAAACAGCAACACTTATACACTCACCTGCCTACCCTAACCCACACATACAACTTACAAACACACTCTCATACATTCAAACTTCCACCCAAAACCTTAATAAACACTCACTCACCTTAAATCGCACCCAAATCCATACACAACACCGAAACCATCCACACAAACCACCGCACGTAAACAAGCATAAAGGCATAACTGCGAATTCAAGATATTTGAATTCACGATTATGCACTTTTGCTATTCTGGAAATTCGCCTTTATGGTCTCGGGATACTGAAATTCGAGATTTCAGTAATTCGAGATTATAAAGGGGAACTAATATATATATATATATATATATATATATATATATATTTATATATATATATATATATATATATATATATATATATATATATTTTTTTTTTTTTTTTTTCATCAGAAGGTGAATAAAACAGTTCAAAAGATCTGTGGTTATATACCAAAGATGGTGTAGTGTTAGAGTCAATCAGTCAACACAAAAGGGGTTAATAGTCAAATCAGTGAGAGACTTAGTGGACCAATCAGGAATAACAGTACAGTAGAAGAGATTAAGAGCCAAATCAGAACATGCCTGTAGAGATACAGAACAAACTAACAGTTAACTGTATGGGAGCCAATGAAACAGTGCAAACAGGTAAAGCCACTAATCATGGTAAAAACACTCATTACATTACACCTGGTATGAAGAATGGGAGTTGCTTGAAGTGGAAATAGTACAAAAATCTGTAGAGACTCGAGGGCGCTGGTGGAATGCTATCTGTAGAAGTTTAATGTGCATTTAATGTTTAAGTTATCATTGAGTCCTGGAAGAGCTTCAGAGTTGAGAAGCAGTTTCCAGCTCAGTCCATAGACATCAGTATGTATGTATATGTAAGTATGTGTGAAAATTACTTTTGTATTGCGGTGCTGGTGAGCAAATACTGCCTGCTGTGAGTTAATCAAATGCCTTTTATAAACTTGAGGCACAAGTTGGCTAACCTCAGTTACGTACTTATTTATTTCTGTTGGTTGACAGGAATAATCTCACTAGGCTAAATGCCTGTTTTCAGTGGAAGCCAAAGGAGAAAAGCTCCAGTGTTTTAGAACAGAGGTAAAAAATCAATTGTATATGGACATTCCTGAATGCAGATGCAAAGCAATTATGATATACAAATGCACATAAGTAGAAAACATCAGTCATGATAGCTGTTAAATATTAATTTAATAATGTAGATAGCATATGGTGAAAAGAGGTAGAGGGAGAGAGAGTGAGTAAAAAACTAGGATGGATAGTATTTGGAAACTTGATAAATGGAGGTAAAAAATTCAAGTACAAGGAGAGGTTTGTGGAAGTCAGGTAGGTTTTTATGTTGAACGGTGATGTAAAATCATGGTAGATATTACAAAGTAGCACAAGATGAAGGTTAATAGTTGATTTAACTTCATTAGGTGATGAGGAAGTAGACATCAGGTTCCAATTTTTGCTGCCAGTTTTGAGAGTATTTAAAGTCTTTTTTATCAAGTGTTGTATTCTGAAGAAGTCCTGGTCAAAGCTGGATGAAAGTGCTTAATTATTTTATCATGTGTGGTATTTTAATAAAGGATTGCTGTGCCGTGCTTAAGCAGTAGCGCCTCCATTTTGTGTGCAGCTCACCTTCCAACCACCTTTTACTTTGGTTATGGATTTAAAGGACACAGAATTTATGGATAGATGGTAACAGACATAAGAGGTAAGGCTGGAATAATAATAAAATACAGTTATAACGTACTGAACACAAATCCTGAGGTGTGCTACATTTTGGAGGGGTGCTGCTGTATGCGATGTTTAATTACGTGATATCCGGTCACCATGTCTTTTACTTGCTCAGCATGGAAGTATATATATATATATATATTGTATATATATATATACAATATATATATATATATATATATATATATATATATATATACAATATATATATATATATATATATATATATATATATATTGTATATATATATATACAATATATATATATATATATATATATATATATATATATATATACAATATATATATATATATATATATACAAATATATATATATATATATATATATATATATATATATATATATATATACAAATACAAGTATTTGTGTGAAATACATAATCGTCGAACGTGCAAAACTGCGAAATTCAAAATATCGAAGTGTTTTGGTTGGCCCGTCTGTGGTATAGCTCCGTAAGGTAAGTGTGCGGTAGATACAGACCTTAGGGTTAGGGTGCGGGTTAAGGTAAGTGTATAGATAGGTAATGTGTGTAAGATTTAGTATAGTGTTAGAAGTAGGATTTTGTTAAATGTATTTATGTATATTATTTATTTTGTTTGGGTATATCTCCATAGGGGAAGTGTGCGGTAGTTACGGACCATAGAGTTAGGGAGGGGTTAAGGGTAGTGCATAGATAGTTGTGTATGTGAGGTTTAGTGTAGGGTTAGAAGTTGAGTTTTGGTGCTTTACTTTAGGGTTAGGAGTAGGGTTTGGTTAGTGTATGCATGTGGTTTATTTATTTTGTTTGGGTAGGTAGTATGTAGCGGGTGGTGGGGTTGGCCGACTATGAACGTTCGATATTTTAAATTTTGCGGTTTAGTGAGTTCGGTATTTTCGTAGTTGTAGTAATACGTGTTGCTGTTTTGGTAGTCAGTGTTTTAATATAGACCCGGATGTGATTAGGCCAGAACTGAATGGTGTATTGTATTGGAAATGGTACTGCCACAGTTGCATAGACTATCTACTGTTGTATGACAGACTGCAACATTACCCCTGAATTCATAATTAGATTAAATAAAAAAAAAATAAATAAATAAATAAATAAATATATATATATATATATATATATATATATATATATATAGTAACTGATGAGATTAACCTTGTTTTCACATGTTATTCTTTCACATTTCAGTTCTCCATCTGATATACAATAGCTCTTTTGCTGGAATGGATAGCTATCCAGTACTTGCATCTGGCATTCATAATGTGGTGGGTGTACTCCATTTTTGAAATGGAACACACAGTCACCCATGAGTCTCTGCACGGATGGTCAATGGAAGTAAATCTATATTGTGGATCTCTGTAAGTAACATCACTATGAATGTAGTGATGTCCCTTACTTATTATAACATTACAGTGCGCAGTGCATTGCTGGATGTGCTACCATTCCATTTCTTTGCAAACATAAAGTGCAACTTGTATTTAAGGCTTTCTGTAGTTTGCCATCACTGTTGCTGTAACACCTGGTCATTGATGTGATATGCCACAATTAATTTTTAGTATGTAATTTGTCATAGGTTAGAAATACATGTTAGCTGCTATGATTTCTTTACAGTTAATCAAAGACCAGTCAATTGGATTTTATCAAGGGGCACTCAATTGGGTTTTAACTGCTTGAACACAACTGGTTGAAATCATCTGTTATGCAAGCAATAACGCTCAGCAGGGTGTGTACTACTGTATAAATAACGAAAGCTCACACACCCAGAAGGGCATTATTTAAACAGTAACACAACCTGTAGGGCGTTAATTCACTAACAGGCTGTCTGTAAAATTGTTGTGTTTCACACTATTATTATCATTTATATTTTTTATATAAAATACTTTCTCTGCCTAATGTTTCAAACTTGCTGTACTATATGTAAATGGTGTTGGAGGAAGTATTTTACATCCAAAATAGAAGATTTTCCAAAAATGTTCAACTATTTGTCTTATGTTTTGGTCTCTTACTCATAATTTGTGGTTTGTTGGCAGTCATTGGGGATTGAAGTCACTAAATGATTACATGCCTTTGAGTTTTAGACTTTATATCCTTCAGAAAATACATGCTAACGCAAATCCTGTTATTATAGGAACTTTCTAATTTTGTAAGAGTGATATTTGAAATCTGTTCTTATTTTTGAACCTTTGTGCCCATTTTTGTTAGGCTGTATCCCAGTTACTTGAGCTAAGAGGTTGCGTACCTACTAATTGCTACTGCTCTCACTGCTCAGTCAGTGTCTCCCTCACACACAGACATACTTCCTCTTCCATCCACACAAGCATGCATACAGTCACACATGCAGGCAGAAACAAACAGTTTTCTAGTTTTCTTTTTTTTTTTTTTTTTTTATGTTTTGTTTAATTTTACACTCGCTAAACAGCAAAAGCCCTGGTTAGTGATTGTAAAATAATGGCTTGATCAATCTCACTTTCACTTTCATGCACACGTACACTCACACAAACAGATATAAACATTTTTTTTTTAATTTTATTTTATTTATGCTGCTCTGAAGCAGTGAACTAATTTTTCAGCAGCCATTACTTATGCATTAATACCATACAGGAGAACATTAATTCTCCAACAGGTCGCCCGCCCCCTTCTCTAACATGGATTGAAGACTAAGCAGGACCCTGTGCTGAGTACACCACCTGACAACTGAGTGATGGCCAGTCCTTATAATTCTTCACCTTATAATGACATAACAGTTAAGGTGTTCACCTCATAACTCTGATGAGCTAAGCTACAGTGATTTGCATGTCACATGGTATATGCTTTTTCTGTTGAAGTCTTAGGTAAATATATTAATTTGTTAGAGCAGATCACGCATACTATAACTTTGTTATTTCTTGGGCATCAAACCCCACAGGAATTATAACTAGGTAAATGTATGCCAGAACAAAAGAGTATAGCTGCAAAGGAGAAAATATAGTTGTGTCAAAAAGCAGGGCTGGCCTTAGATCAACTAGCACCCTAGTCAAAATGGTTCCAAAGCAGCACCTGACCCCCCCCCCCCCCGCACAACCACACATTCACCGCTTCCCCATGATGGCTTACTTACACCATCCAGATTACCCTTTTCTCACAGTTTGTCTTACTTGTTATTTGTTTTCCTGTATTTACTCATTCAACACATCTGGAGTCTGAAGGCTGCAAGAAGTCATGCATTTCTAGATGCTTTGTTCGGTGGTGCATGTTGCAGGGTTTTTTTTTTTTTTAGAAGCTATGCATCTGATAATGGCCTGAGCAAAACTCATGGTTAAGGTAAAAACTTCAATCTTTACTTTTCAACTTTGTTTTTTTTCCCTTGAATCCTTGTAGCACACCCTAGATGAATAAGCCTACACTATAATAACTGAAGTGGAAATAACTGCATTGAGTTGAGAGTCTGGGGACCAACCGACACCCAGAAGCCACTGAGGTTCCAGATGTTCTGAGGTGCATTTTATAGTTTTTTTTTTTTACTTTTTCATGCAATGATGGCCTAGCAAAAATCATGACTAAGGAAAACAACTGACTCTTGGTCTTCAGCTTTTGTTTTTCTCTTGAATCCCTAACTAACCAAGACTACACCGAAACATCTGTAGTGGAAACAACTGCATTGAGCTGGGGGGTGTGGGGCCACAAGGCTCCCAGACGTCATGGGGGTTCCATATGCTTTGAGGTGCATTTTCAGTTTTTAATACAACTGTTTCATTCAATGATGGCCTGAACAAAATTCATGATTAAGAGAAGAAATTCACAGTCTTGGTTTTCAAATTCTTTTTCCCTGTATTCTTTTAACACATTCTAACCTGCCAAGATGGGTCTATATTATATTCGCCAACGCTTAGTTTGTCGAATACAACATGATCAACATCTATTCAGTGAATGCACCAGTCAGCAAGAGCTCACAACACAGAAAAACACATCATCGAAACTTGGCCAACACCGTTCCACTCACTAACGAAAACAAAACACACTTCCCACTACACTGCTCACTACATACTACCCACCCAAACAAAATAAATAAACCACATACATACACTAACCTAAACCCTACTTCTAAACCTAAACTAACCCTTACATACATTACTTTCCATGCACTTACCTTAACCCGCACCCTAACCCTAAGGTCCTTAACTATCGCACACTTACCTTAATAAGCTATACCTAAACAAAACAAATAATCCACACACATACACTTAACCAAACCCTACTTCTAACTCTTACATACATTACTATATATGCACTTACCTTAGCCCGCACCCTAACCCTAAGGTCCGTAACTATTGCACACTTATTTTACGGAGCTACACCGCAGAAAGCCCGACTGTTCCGAATCGGGCTTTCAAATTTCCCGGATTCCAACATTTGATGTACTCGTGGTTCGCTCATTAGGTGTTGATTATGCCGTATTTGACAACCTAAGCGTTCACGAATATAATATAGACCCGCCAAGATTACAGTATAATAACCCTGAATCCTTTCAACATACATGAACTGACCAAGACTACACTGTAGTGACTAAAGCTGGAAGTCTAGGGACAACTAGGCACCCAAAGCCACAGGGTTATAGAAGGTGTGAGGTGAGCTTTTCAACAACCTTTTGATTCAATGATGGCCTGAACAAAAATCATATAAAAACCATACATAAGGAAAAAAAATCAATAATAATTTTTTGTTTCAAGGAAGAAATGAGTTGTACCCAAGGCTTAATGCTCAAAGTTAACCACATAGCAATGTCCATAAACATAGAAGGTAAATGCATGTGATGACATATGTATATCTGGAAATAGTACCTGCCGCACTATGGCACATTAAAAAAAGGTAGTCACTCACAATCATAGGTTCATAGGTTTATAGGTGTGTACTAGGCTAATGGCCCTGGAGCATTTACAAGGCTATCCCAAAGGATTACCCTGGCATCATGCCACCCAACCTTAGTTCCCAGTGTCTCTGTCGAGTAGAGCCACTGGAGTGATCCCCGGGGTGAATTTTCTATTTTCCATCCACTCATCTAGATTTCTCTTGAAGAGGGCCAGTGAGGTGCTCTGTTTGACATGTATGGGAAGTCTATTCCACAGCATGGGCAGTCACTGGGCTATGAACCTGCCCCTCCAGTATGTTCTGTTGATTGTGGTAATGAGGTTGAGGTCTCTGGAGCGTGTGGTGCAGAGGGATTGGGATTTCTTTAGATGTAGCATTTCTAATAGAGCTGGGCCAGACATGGCTTTGTAAGCACAACCACTTAAACAACTGCATAGAAACAGCAGTACCTGACTGAACCAAACCCAGGTCTAGCTGGATAAACAAGTTACCCCGGTGGACCCCAGCCATAAATAGAATGTACAAAAGGAGGAAGAAATTCCTGTCTAGACATAAAGGGGAGGATGCACAACAGACAAAGAAATCCCTCATTAGTCTCAGCAGGCAAATCAGGGAACTAGTCAAGTCTTTAAATATGAGACTAAAATTGCATCTCAAGCAAAGGATAACCACAAACCATTTTAGTTATGCCCAAAATCTTAAGGAAAACACTCAAAAATGTATTGAGTTGGCTGTAGATGGCACTACCTATACTCAGCCAGAAGAAATAGCAAACCTGCTGGCCAATAAATTCAGCTCAGATTTCACCCCCATAGCGTGTGGTCAGTCCCCTTGAAATGCCCCCTACCATTCCTTTGCCTATCACAAAGGAACACGTTATCACTGCACTCTCTAAAGCTAGAGCACAGCATCAACTGGCCCTGACAAAATCCCAGGGTGCCTATTAAATAGCTTGCAATATGACCTAGCAGACCAGTTTGGATCTCTGTTTAACCACAGTCTGAAGACAGGCTTTGTCCCAGTACAATGGAGGACAGCAACAGTCACCATCCTGCACAAGGGGGAACCATCAACAGACCCAGGAAACTACTGAACCATAAGTCTGACTAGCCTCATATCTAAGGCTATGGAAAGGATAATCATGGATCTGATTAACAATGCCACAAGAAATTTCCAGACTCTAGATCTGACCCGATCTGGCTTCATCAAGGGCAGGTCCTGCCTGCTTAGCTTGGTGGATTTCTTTCAGAAAGTCACTAAGGCCATGAATGATGATAAGTCAGTGCATGCTGCCTACCTTGACCTAGCCAAGGCATTTGACACAATACCCCACTCAGGTATTATAGATAAAGTCACAAAATTGGACATAAACCTGTATGTCACCAGATGGATAGCTAAACTGCTCATGGATAGAACATGTTATTTCAGTTGGGGAATCCATAGCCAGCAAGAGGCCAGTCACCAGTGAAGTATCACTGGGCTCAGTGATGGACCTCTTCTTGTATGGGATATACTTTTTAGATGTCAAGGCAAATGTTGATGGCTTTTTGCTGACCAAGTATGCTGATGACTGCAAGCTGGGGGCAGTCATTCACTTCCCAAATAATATTGATATCCTATAGAAAGGACTGACACAGACTAATTATTGGTGTCAGGGCCATGGCCTCAAACTAAATGCAAAGAAGTGCATAATAATAACTTTTGGGAAATCAAATACCCCTGCAAATTACAACATTGATAGCACCCACCTAAGAGTGGACATAGTGGTGAGAGATATGGGTACTCAGACAGTAATCTGAACTTTGACCACCATGTATCCATGGTAGTGAGGAAATGCTATGTGGATCAGCTTGTAAGTAAGCGCACAGCATCCAGACCTAAGGCTGTCATAGTAGCACTGTACTCAGCCCTCCATCAGACTAAGAACTGAGTACAATACACCCTTTGGCATGCATGTCACCAGGCACCTGCAACAGTGGACGCATACTCAGAGGTTTCTCACCAAAACATACAGGATATAACCAACATGTCATTTACTGACCGATTAAAAGCCCTATCACTGTATTCATTTTCCTACCAGTTGCTAAGGAGTGATCTATGTCTGAACTACAAGGCAGTCTCTGACCCAGCCTTGATAAAAATGTTGCATATTTACAAAACTAACTGCACGAGGGTTACCTGCTCCAAGGATCTAAACCTGATTTCTGACATGAATAAATCATGCTAGAGAGACAGATACCTGCCACAGAGACTGCCCCTACTCTAGAATAAGCTTCCTTTTCATGTGATGCAGATCCCCTCCATGACCATCTTCAAGCACAATCTGGGCCAATGAATGGGAAATCGCAAATCCACTCTGGGGGTGGTGCCCATGTCCCTTATGAACAGAAGCAATCAGTAAAGAAGTGTCAAAACCCTGCTTGCTGACCCTTGTTATCTTTTACTCTATGTATACTAAATTGGGTAAAATCTGTGTAAAACTGTTTAAGCTAGTAAGGGCTCTTGAGCCATTAGCCTAGTAATCTCCTATGAACCTATAAATATTGCCATACAATATCTAGTTGTGCTGGCATCACAAAAAAAAAATAAATAAATAATAATAATAATAATAATGCTTACCTCACTACTTCTGAGCAGTGTGATTCCTCTCAACTGTCCAGAATTCATCACACAAAATGTCCCTCCCAACTCCCTGAATATCCAACACCCAAACAGTAAAGCTGCACTTTAAAAATGATACATTTATTATTTTTTTAAAAATAAGGTTTTGTAATTAAATTATAAAAGCACATCATATTGATGCTAGCTCCCTCCAGCTAGCTCAGATGGCTTTGCACCTGTCAATCAGTGTTGCAAGGTTTCTGTGACAACCTCGCAGTGCAAGTCTGACATGACATTCTTCATTAATTTGAATGGTCAAGTTAAGTGAAGCATAGGTTCATAGGTTGGTACTAGGCTATCAGCCCTAGGTCCTATACAAGCCTAGCCATAACAATTCCCTGGCAATTTCTTCCCACACTATTTAATTCTCTGGACCCCTGTCTATCAGGGCGACTGACGTGATCCCCAGGGAGAATTTCCTTTCTCCCATCCAATCGTCAAGGTTCCTTTTGAAGAGGGCAATCTATTCCAGAGTCTGGGGAATCTCTGGGTCAGGAACCTATCCCTCCAGCATGTTTTGTTTATTGTAATGACAAGGTTTAGATCCCTGGAGCGTGTGGCTCTGAGGGATTGGGATTTCTTTAAGTGTAGCATGTCCAACAGCTCTGGGTTTGACATGGCCTTGTATGTTAAGCAGAGATCGCCTCTGAGTAGACGATATGCGACAGAGTATAGCTGGAGTTTTTAAGGCGGTTAGCGTAGGGCATCTGCTTTAGGCCTGTGATTCTTTTAGTGAGGTATTTCTGCGGCCTTTCCAGTTGGTGCAGATGTCTTGAGAGGTACATACCAAACAGGGCGTTGTATTCTATAATGGGTCTAATGAGGGATGTGTACAGTGGGACAATGACCTCCTTTTTTCTGGATGAAAAGCCCTTAGTGATGAGGTGTGCCACATAGAAGGATTCCTGACTGTTGTGGCGATGTGGCTATCGAAGGTGAGACCACTGTCCACCTGTGTCCCTAAGTCTCTTATCACACTTTCGGTGTTTAGTGTACTGCCACCTATATGGTAATTCATGGATAGATGTTTTTTCCCAAAGGGGATAACTATACATTTCTTGGCATTGAGCTTGAGCCCATGGCTCTGGCACCAAACATCTGTTTCTGTAAGGCCCTTTTGTAGAGTATCCACATCATTTGGGGATTCAGTAATGGCTCCCAGTTTGCAGTCATCTGCGAATTATGTTAGCCAGAGTCCCTTAGTGTTGGCCTGTTCTTCAGAGAAGTAGATGCCAAACAAGAGCGGTCCCAGGACTGAACCCTGAGGTACTCCACTTGTCACTTGTCTGGAGCTGGATTTGGAGTCGGCTACTTTTACAGTATGGGTTCTATCAGTAAGCCAGTTAGCAACCCATTGGGTGACGTAAGGATTAATGCCCAGCTTAGTAAGTTTATCTATGATTCCAGAGTGGGGAATGGTGTCAAAGGCCTTGGCAAGGTCTAGATAGGCTGTGTGGACCACCTTACCCTTGTCCATGGCTCTGGAGACTGATTCGAAGAAGTCAATCAGGTTCAGGAGACAAGATCGGCCCTTCATGAACCCAAACTGGGTGGGGTCCAGTGTTTGAAGGTCACCAATGTCTTTGTTTATAAGTTCCATGATAATACGCTCCATGGCCTTGTAGATAAGGCTTGTCAGACTGATGGGATGGTAGTTTCCGGGATCCAAGGTGGATCCCCCCTTGTGGAGTGGGATAACTGTAGCTCTGCATCACTCAGTGGGCACGAAACCTTAGGTGAGGCTATGATTGAACATGACACTTAGGTGAGGTGCCAGTTCGTATTGTAATTCATGTAGTACACAGCCCGGGATGTCATCCGGTCCCATGGATGCTGTATTCTTAGCTTTGGAGCGTGTGTTTTTTATCTGTGTGGCCGTTATTACCAGAATTTGTCAATCTTCCGGTATTAAGATGGGCCATTTAGGGGGTGAGAGGGGGGTGAAGTTGGCACTGAATCAATCTGCCAGGATATTGGCAATATCCTTGGGATCAGTATATTTAATGCCATTCTGTTTTAGCTCAGAGCAGATCTGAGCATTGCCATTTAGGTTCCTGACATAATTATAGAATGCCTTGTGATTGTCTTTGGAATCTTTGGCAGTTTTATTTTTGTAACTAGCTTTGGGGGATTTTACGAGGGATCTCAGTTTCTTACTGAGGCTGGTAAGGGAGTTTTTTTGCATCCTGGGATTTTCCTCTTTTCTGCAACAGTTTGTTCCTTTTGTTGTAAAGTTTGTTTATGGCAGGGGACCACCAGATTGGCTTCCTTTTTTTGGATGAGAGCATCTTGGTTCTATTTGGGATGGCACGATTCATGCATGAGTGGATGTGCTCGTACAGTGCCTTAGTGTAGGATTTAGCAGTTGAACTTTCAGTTCCCATCTACATGGGTGTCATGAAGTTTGTCATTTCTGACTTGAGTAGCATGAAGTTGGCTTTGGAGAAGTTTTTTATGGAGGTTTCCTTACTGGGGGTGGGGTGGGATGTGGATGTTAAGGGTGATTAGCTTATGGCCAGACCTGACTAACGAGGGGGTGACCATAGGTGTGGAGCATCAATTTCCCATGTTGGTAATGACCAGGTCTAGGATATTGGAGCCCCTGGTGGGACTATGGATTAGTTGATCCAGAGCGTTGGAATTTATGAATTCCAAGAACCGTTGGGCAAAGGTGTTGGTACATGACTAGTTTTCCCAGTTAATGGCAGGGTAGTTAAAATCACCCAGTATTAGGGTGTTTGGTTCTATCTTAATATTTTCCAGTATGTTTAGAAAGGTGTAGTGAGAATCTTGGGGTATGGTGGGGGATCTGTAGCAAACTACAATTTGGATTGCAGTCTTACCTAGTGTTAGTTGCACCTGGAGAATTTCAGATGCATTGTGTTGGGCAACTAGCCTGGTGGTGTGAATATCCTTGGTGAATACTGACACTCCTCCATCTTTAGTGTTTCGGTCCTGGTTTGGTGGCCGAAAAGTGTGGTAAGAGTTGTAGCCTGGCATTGCGGGGTGCTCTCTGCAGCCTTGAACCAGGTCTCAGTTACTGCACAGATATCGATGTTCTCCATTTTTAGGAGTGCCTTGAGAGAGTGCATTTTGAGGTTTAGGCTTCTAAAATTGAGTAGCATCACCTTCAGAATTTGCATGCTTGTACCTGTTACGGTGGTGGTTTTGTCCTTTGAACTTTGCCTAAAAAAGGCACTATAGGGGTGGCAAGAGCCTTAGCCAGTAACCCGAATCCCAGGAGCGACAGGTGCAGACCATCTCTGGCAAAGCATCATGGTCTGTCGATCATGTTGTTCCAGGCAGACAGATACTGGATCCCCTTTGAATGACACCAGAAGCTTAGCCAATTGTTGAAGTCAATCATTTTGTCCTTATATTGTGGTATCATTCTGGGCGAAGGCAGGATGCTACTCAGGGCTAGGGTCATACCTGCCTGGGCCACATGATCTGAGAGCTCTTCCATGTCTCATTTCATGTAGTCCAGGGTGATACTTCTCAAGTCCTTCACTCCAACATGGACAATGACAGAGTCGTATTTGTACTTGTTGTGGAGTGACTTGAGTGCATGCGTTATGTGGTGGATCCTGGCACCCGACAGGCAGCTGACTGTAATTTTCTCCTTGTTCAACCTGGTGAGTGGGACATCAGTGTGCCGGACTATAGAGTCACCTATGACTAAAGTGTTAGGTACGTTGTCTTGCCTTAGGGGCTGTTGCTGGGTGGCACACTGGTGTTGTGAACTATGTGACACTTTGGTTGTGATTGGTGTTTGTTTGCGTTTCAGCTTCAGAGGTCCTTGTTGCTTGGGCAGGTTACAGTTAAGGGCCTCTGCATATGTGGATTTAGTGTTGCTATATGTGGGTGTTGGTGGTGTGGGTTTAGAAGGGCTATGTGTTGCTTGATATGTAGTGTGGGTGCTAACCTTCTCCTCTTGACTGTCTAGCACAATCTTGGGTGGAGAGAGCTTTGCTTCCATTTTGGCTATGTAAGTGCATCTCTCATAGGTTGTAGTGTTGGGTGGTAGGAGGAGAGGGCTGTCTATGTACATGAGGCAATTGCTACATTGCCCCAGTATGCCCAGATTCACCAGGTGGACAGGAGAAATCACCGGAAGCTGACCCTTAGACATGCCTGGTTTGGTGCTTTTTTTTTTTTTTTTTTTGTAAAGTACAGGAGCTGTTTTCCCTTCCCTTAGCAAGGTACTTTGCAATTATAGGCTGTTTAGACCCTACTATTAATTTCTCCTTATTAACAAGGAGAGTTGAGTGCTTGTATCAGTTTAAAGCTTCCTAGTGCTTTCCAGCAGGTATTAGAGAAAGTGCTAGTCACAGGGATGCTTAAAGGTAAGATGAAAAAAAAATGCACAGTGCAGTGTGCACTAGAGAAGTTAGATGTGAAAGTAGGTAACTTAAGTTTTACCTGTTTAAAAAGTTAAGGTTTAGTGGAGAGTTACTATTTTTAAAACAGCAAGATAGATTGAAAGGGGTGGTCACTTTTGTATTCTGGTGCTATGGAATACAGTAGGATGGCCAATAAATTTAAATAGTTGAAGGAGAGAGATTTCAAAAATGATGATTTTGTGATTACTCACACAAGCCAGTGAAAGTAGAGGAAATGAGATATATGGTCAGATTAACATAAGAGGCAGGCAACTAGAAAGACAGTGGTATTTAACAAGACAACTGTAACTGCGTGGGAGGGCAGGAAAAAAAATTCTGCCTGACTCAGAAGAGACAGAGCTATGGTCTCTTTTGAAGTTTTAATATGCTGTTAAAGCAGAATGCAAGTAAAACACAAGGTAAAGAAAACAAACCACAGTATTCAAAATATAGAAAGGCAATAAAGTAATACAAAATACAAAAAATAAAAGCAAACTAACCTTTCCTTCACAGAAAAGTGTAACAGAGTCTGGATGAGCCTTTCTGGTAAAGCCTCCTTCCTGAGGCACCCGTCACACTGGGGGTGTGGGGTTTGTTGCTGTAAAACATAAATAAATAAATCCAAAAGAGAACCCTTCCAATAATGGCACCCTCGGTGGTTGCCTAGTTGACCTTTGCATAAGTCCAGCCCTGGTCAAGAGAGGCAGTGAGAAATGTTTTAACTATACCCTTTGGAGTTTTCTTCCCTCAAGGAAATTTACCTGAAAACGGGAGGCTTTTTTACCTTCCATCTATTACTAAAGGTATCAAATTTAGATCTTTATAAACAAATCTTTCTAAATTTACTAATCTACTTTAAAATGCATGCTTTCTCTTGATATTCTGTCACTGTCTGTGATTTACATGGTCATACTCCTTATGTATGTCAAAGCAATTCATTTTACAGATGTTTCTTTCCTGTTAGTAATAACCAAATGAAAGGATATTATACAGTTATCTCCATAAACCTTATCTTCTAAACATTTCCTAATTTTCTCTAAGCCACAGTTGGGTGCTTTTGCCAAAATATTCTAATATGAGTTGATCAATGCAAAAGGCTTTCCTAACAGTTCCCCATCTGTTTTTTTTCCCCATACAAAGCATACCAAGCTGAAACACAAATCTTTAATCCCATGCTTTAAACAATCATTCAATGTCTTCCAAAAATTATTTTTTCCTTCACTTAATGCCCTATAAAACATATGTCCAGTGCCATTCCCTGTTAGGACTACTTTGTGTCATTTGATGATGATGATGATTATTATTATTATTAGTGTTATTATTACATGTTCACCAGGGCAGAACATTGAATACAGTTAGAGAATGGGTAAACTGTACATCAGCATCCATAATGGGGAATGAACGTTCTCCAGTAGGGTATTAATGTACAAGTAATGTTACTGAAAAATGAGTCCACCACTTCATGGCAGCTGCTCAAATTGAAAAAAAAAACTAACGGCTGACATTATTTTATGCTCTCTAAGCAGCTCTCTTGCTGTTTAACAAGTGTAAAATAATAAAGAATAAAATAATAAAAAAAGTGTGCATGTGTTTGTCTGTGTGTGTGTGTGTGTGTGTGTATGTGTGTATGAGAGTACCTTACACTTGCTAAGCAGCACTTTTGTTGTTTAGTGAGTAATAAATAAATGAAACTGAAAAAAGTGTGTGTGTGTGTGTGTGTGTGTGTTTATGTTACTGTCTGCATGTATGAGTGAATGTGTGCATGAAAGCAGAACTGTGTGTGTGTGTGTGTGTGTGTGTGTGTGTGTGTGTGTGTGTGTGTGTGTGTGTATGTGTGCGTGTGTACCTGTGTGTGTGTTTATGTTACTCTCTGCGTCTGTGAGTGAATGTGTGTACGAAAGCAGAACTATGTGTGTGTGTGTGTGTGTGTGTGTGTGTGTGTGTGTGTGTGTGTGTGTGTGTGTGTGTGTATGTGATCCCTGGCAGCAACAGCATCAGTTAAGAGGTTTGCATACCTCTTGATCATACCTCTCAACCTCTTGGCACAAGAAATCTGGGCAGAGCCACAAATAACGATGGACAAATGACCAAAAATGACAGATTTTAAATATTGCCCTTATAAACTTAGAACATTTCTAGAACAAGAAGGTTTCCATTAGAGTGTATTATCTGAAGGATATGAAGTCTTAAACTCAAGTGTCTATCATTATTTAATGACTTCAATCCTCAGTGATCTTCCAGAAAACTACACAATTTATGGGACCAAACATATGAGACAAAAATCTAGACATTCTGCAAAAATCTAAACAGTTGAAAGGTGTGCTCCACTGACTCTTAGCTCAAAATATCTGGATAAACCTAAAATAAACAGGAGACAAAGGCTCAAAATAGGAACATATTTTACTTGATTATTAGGATTTATGTTAGCATACATTTTCTGAAACAGAGGTATGTGTGAGAGTGACAGTAAAGGCGTCTACATACTTCTGGACCTTTCAGCTGAAAAAATCTGGATAAAGCCTAAAATAAAGAGGGAACAAAGGCTCAAAATAGGAACAGATTTTAATTACTGCTGTTATAAAATTACAAACTTGCTTAATTAAAAGGATTTTTATTAGTATGAATTTTTCTGAAGAAAATAATAGTCTGAAACTCAGATGTATGCCACTATTTAGTAACTTCAATCTCCAATGTGTGGCAACAAACCAAACATTTTAGGAGTAAGGGACCAAAAGATAAAGTAAATTTCTGGATATTTTTAAGTGTTATACTTTGGATGTAAAATGCTTACTCTAACACCATTAACATATACTACAGCAAGTTTGAAGTAACTATTTTACATCTCTCTCTCTCTCTCTCTCTCTCTATATATATATATATATATATATATATATATAGGTTCATAGATTAGTCCTAGGCTAACTGCCTTTGTGAGTCATTTTAAGCCTAGCCAATTATATATGTGTCTGTGTAAATAATAAAAGTCTTTTGGCTTTTCCCGGTTAGGGGGTCGTCACAGTGGAACTCCAGTCTGCTAATGACTGGCAGTGAGTTTTTACGGTGTCGAGTTGCCAGCCCGCTGCCCAGCCTTCAAGGAAGGCACACCCACACACCAACCTGCATGTCTTTAAATTCACTCGACTGCAGGGAGGAGAAGCAGACTCTGCACAGAAGGCACTCCAGCCAAGAATCGAACCAGAGAACCTCTTGCTGTGAGGTGACAACGCTATCCTCTGCACCACCGCAGCCTGACGTCTGTGTGTAAATAATATAGTACTTAAAAAAATAAAAACAGAAACATTTTACAACAATTTTACAGAGAGACCATTCTCTAAGTGCAGTAATGTCCCCCCTGGGTGTGTGTTAATGTGTAATGAATGCTCTTCCATCGGTGTAGAGGTCCTCCGCCTGCAGCATCGGGCCTCATAACACCCCTGGGCAGGCGTTAATTGCACATTAACACACACCCTGTCGGACAATATTGCTCATGTAACCAATTTCAGTGTTAGCCTGGAAAATTAGAGGAAAACAAATTGTTACTGTAAGCTATGCATGTGGTACTACATTGAGGACATGTCATAGCATTGGGAACAGACTACCATATGCACATAGGAGTACAATGGAAACCAGCTGAGATTCGAAGACTACTTTTTTTAGTGAAATTCTCCTAACAGCTACCTAGCATGCTTAACATGTAATTGTTTCTGCTTCACATCTCTGAAACTTATTGTTTTATCCCATTCATTTTTTTCTACACAGTTCTGCACCAGTAGGATAACTTCATCTGTGTTCTTCATTAGCCACTTCCTATTTTATATTTTCCATTCACCTTTTTTCTTTATTACTACTGAAAGGAGTAATCTCTTCTTTCCTTCTTCATGCAGAATTTTGTTTTATTACTCAAAATGTTAATCTTTTTATCATATTATATATTTCCTCTTCTTTCCTAAGAATATCCTGTTCATTATGTTCTAAAGATCCATGTATCACATCTCATAACTTCCAGCCTTCTTATCTTTTTCTTCTTGTCTTTCCTGGCTCACATATATCTTCTTTCATAACATTTAGCCTTAAAAGCTACTTATCAGTGCGTCCCATAAAATATCTGTCTCATAAAATATTCTAAATAACCAGCCCTTAATATATGTATATTTTCCTTTGTATTATATTTCAAGAATTATTTCCCTTGCTATTTTAATCTTATTTTTACCATTTCTAGATTCACCACTTATGATTTGAAAAACAGGTATAAGTTCACATATATATTTACTTCTTGCATATGTACATTGTAAAAAATAAAATTAACTTTGGTCATCTCTCCTTTGGTCATCTCTCCCTCCCAATTTATACACTGCCCAACTCAGCTGCAAATGCTAACTTAATAATATCCAGTTGTCTACTCACATCACTTTCTTCCTTTATTTTTTCTTTATGTCACTTAAATTATCAAATTTTCATTTTATTCTCTATAAAAATCCAGAAGCCACGCATAGCCATAATCAATTGTTTTTCATCTACCTTTAAATCACATACAAAATCCCATCCCAATTCTGTTACAGTCTTGTTTTATATATACTTGTTTTCCCACCTTACTGAACTAGAATAGTCTAGTCTTCAGAGTTTGCTGATCTCTGGGCTTTGTCTTGGTTCCTGTGCTATTCCATATCCTTATTTGGATAAAAGGAAGCGTCTTTGTTCACCAGTGGGAGTGGGGAGCACTGAGCAGCCTATTTGTCCCTAGAGGAGTGGTTCCAGCCAGAAACTTGTAGTCTATTGGCCATTTTGGGTCAATTCCTAGCTCTTTTCAGCCCCCTGTAATAAAGCCCGCTTTAGCACGCTTTTTCACTTGTATTCAACTCAGCACCGCTCCTCGTGGTGTCCTGCAGAGTTCTACAAGCAGCAGAGAGCAAAAGAGTGACTTTTCCCTGATTTAAGTATTTTTTTTCTGGCTTTTTGATTATTTACTGCTTAGCGACTGCATTTTCGCCGGTTTATACAGCTCTGCATTCTATTTAAACTGTTTTTGTGTTGATTAACTGTTTTGCACCTTTAAAAAAGTTATTTGTTGCTTAATTTTACCTGTAGGCTAACACACTCAAGTGCGATAGCCGTTTAAAAGCATTTATAGCATTTACTGTCTGTTTTTCCTCTGTTTTCTGCAAAAAAATATCTTGTTTTCCCGCCTTACTGAACTAGAATAGTCCAGTCTTCAGAGTTTGCTGATCTCTGGGCTTTGGCTTGGTTCCTGTGCTATTCCGTATCCTTATTTGGATAAAGGGAAGCTTCTTTGTTCACCAGTGGGAGTGGGGAGCACTGAGCAGCCTATTTGTCCCTAGAGCAGTGGTTCCAGCCGGAAACTTGTAGTCTATTGGCCATTTTGGGTCAATTCCTAGCTCTTTTCAACCCCCTGCTATAAAGCCCGCTTTATTTAGCGCGGAGTTGCCCATAGATCACCATCGGGCAGCGCCGGTTAAACAAGGTTAAACTATTTCTGGCTCTGTAAAGTCTGCTCTTCAACTTTTCCCTTAGAACTTCTCTACTTGCAATCTAAATAGTCTATTCTCTATCTCAAAAGCTCAGCACTTGCTCCTAAAGCATTTTTATATAGGTAAAGTACTTATATACTAAACAAAGTACTACATTAGCCTAGAATCCCCTTGAGTACCCATTTCCCTATAGGTCCCTTCTGACTCAGTTACACAGCAAACTTTTTCTAGCATGTCGAAGGGTCAGTTGCTACCGTCCTCTCCTGTTCAGCTGGTGAATCTGGGCATCTTGAGGCAATGTTACAATTGCCTCATGTACACAGACAACCCACTCCTTCTCCCACAAAACACAAATACATGTGAGAGATGCAACTATATAGCCAAACTGGAGGCTGAGCTCTCTCAACTCAGGACTGGCAAGACCAGACAGGAGGAGAAGGAAACCACGCACATCACAAACCCAGTTTCACATAGAACTATCACAACTGCAAAACAAACACATAAACACACAAAGACATACTCGGAGGCACTGATCAAAAATCTACCAAAACTACAGATGCCTCCAAAGCAGACACCCAAGCAACTGCCACCTCAAGACATAAGACATGCAACACATAGTTCTCAAAGTCAGTGTGCTAAACAGTCACAGCCCTTAAGGCCAAACACAATGCCAGACACACTTGTTATAAGTGACTCCATAGTCAGACACACTGACGTCCCACTCACCAGACTGAACAAGGAAAAGATCACAGTAAGCTGCCTGTCGGGCGCTAGAATCCGCCACATAACACAAGCACTCAGGTCACTCCACAGCAAGTACAAGTATGACTCAGTCATTGTCCATGCCGGTGTGAACGACCTGAGACGTACCTCCCTGGACTACATGAAAAGAGACATAGAGGAGCTCTCAGATTATGTAGCCCAGGCCGGTATGACCCTGACCCTGAGCAGTATCCTACCCTCACCAAGAATGATGTCACAATACAGAGACAAAATTATCAGCTTTAATAATTGGCATAATTATTGGTGTCATTCTAAGGGGATCCAATGTCTGTCTGCCTGGGATGACATGCTTGACAAGCCACGCTGCTTCGCAAGGGACGGCTTGCACCTGTCACCCCTGGGCTTCCGGATATTGGCAAAGGCTCTTGCTACCCCCATAGTGCCTTTTATAGGCAAGGCTCAAATGATAAACCTACCACCCTAGAAAACAAAAATGGAAAAAAACTAAGGGTAATACTGCTCAATGCCAGAAGTCTAAACCTCAAGATGCACGCCCTCGAAGCCCTCCTCAGTATGGAGAACATCGATGTCTGTGCTGTGACTGAAACCTGGTTCAAGGCTCCTGAGAGCACCCCAGCACTATCAGGTTATACCTCATATCATGCATTCCGGCCCCAAAATCCGGACCGAACCACAAAAGGAGGGGGAGTATCCATATTCATAAAGGATACCCACACCTCCAGGTTAGTGGCAACGCATGAAGCATCAGAGACCATCCAGGTGCAATTAACCATAGGTAAAACTGCCCTACAGTTTGTAGCATGCTACAGACCACCCTCTCAAACTCAGGAAACCCACACAGCCTTCCTGAAGACACTGGAGAGTATGAATGTCTCTCCAAACACCATCATATTGGGTGACTTCAACTACCCAAACATAGACTGGGAACATTACTCAAGCCCCAACACCCTAGCCCAAAGGTTCCTGGAGTTCATAAACTCAAATGCTATAGAACAACTAGTCACCATTCCCACAAGAGGAGAAAATATACTAGACCTGATCATCACAAACTTGGGGACAAAATGCTCCACACCGGAAGTATATCCCTCATTGGTGAGATCAGACCATAATTTAATCTCACTGGAGATCCACATCCCGCCCTCAACCCCAGCAAAAAAGACCACAGTGAAGAACTTCTCAAAAGCAAACTTCACACTTCTTAAGACTGGAGTGGTATCCTTCAAGGCCCCCGAGCCAGTGGAAACCACAACCCACGCTGCTGAAACCCTTACAAATGCCTTCTACGAGCACCTCCAGGAATGTATGGATCAAGCAATCCCTAATAAAATCAAGACCCTTTCCACCAAAGGCAGGCACCCAGTCTGGTGGACCCCAGCCATAAACAAACTCTACAACAAGAGGAGAAATCTACTATATGACAGAGAAAATCCCTAAAAGGGAAGGCATCTCTGATCAATACTAGCAAAAAACTACGATCACTCATAAAATCATCCAAGGCCAACTTTGAGAGAAAAATCGCTAAAGACACAAAAGACAATCATAAGGCCTTCTTTAGCTATGTTAGAAACCTGGGTGGAAACTCCCAGATATGCTCAGAATTAGTCCAAAATGATACAAAAATCACTGAACCCACAGACATTGCCAACATACTGGCAGACAGGTTCAGTGCAAATTTCTCCCCCCCCCCCCAAAAGGAGAAATATCTATCCCACCAGAGTCTAGCCTCCCAAACATCTCAGATGCCCAGGTGAGAACTGCTCTCTCTAAAGCAAAAAACACAGCATCAATGGAACCGGACGGTGTCCCCGGCTGTGTGCTACACGAACTCAATGAGGAACTAAACCCACACATAAGGCTGCTGTTTAATCTTAGCCTTACTACAGGACACGTACCCAAAGAATGGCGTACGGCAACTGTGGTCCCACTCCACAAAGGCGGTGCTTCTACGGACCCTGGAAATTACCGCCCCATAAGCTTGACGAGCCTTGTCTGCAAGGCTATGGAGAGGATCATAATGGAACTCATAAATAAAGACATTGGGGACCTACAGACACTGGATCCTACCCAATTTGGCTTTGTCAAGGGCAGATCCTGCCTCTTGAACTTGGTCGACTTTTCAAAACAGTCACTAAGGCCATTGATGAGGGTAAGGCAGTTCACACAGCCTACCTTGACCTAGCAAAAGCGTTCGACACAATACCCCACTCGGGCATCATAGAAAAGCTCACCAGCTTAGATGTAAACCCATATGTCACAAGATGGGTTGCAAACTGGCTCAAAGACAGAACCCACAGGGTTAGAGTTGCTGGTGCCATGTCAGACTCTAAGCCGGTCACGAGCGGTGTCCCACAGGGCTCAGTCCTGGGCCCCCTCTTGTTCGGCATTTATTTTTCTGAAGTGCAGGCAAACATAGGGGGATTGTGGCTGACAAAATTTGCAGATGACTGCAAACTGAGCACCATAATTGACACTCCATCAGACACAGACATCCTCCAGAGAGGTCTCATAGAAATGGATAACTGGTGCCAGAGCCATGGCCTTAAGCTAAATGCCAAAAAATGTATAGTCATACCCTTTGGGAAAAACAAGGTAACCCCTAATTACCACATAGGTGGTAATCCATTAAACACGGAAGAAGTTATCAGGGACCTGGGGACCCAAGTTGACAGTAACCTCTCTTTTGACACTCACATTGCCAAAGTGGTTAGGAAGACCTTCTACATTGCCCACCTGATCATGAAGGGATTCACATCCAGATCAGGAGAGGTCATTGTACCCCTGTACTCTTCACTTATCAGACCAATGATTGAGTACAATGCCCTATTCGGAATGTACCTTACCCGACACCTGCAGCAGTTGGAAAGACCCCAAAAGTTCCTCACCAAAAGGATAAAGGGGCTCAAACATATGTCATACGCTGCCTGACTGAAGAAACTCCAGCTCTATTCAGTCGCATACCGTCTGCTCAGAGGTGATCTGTGCCTGACATACAAGGCCATGTCCAACCTGGAATTAATGGACATGCTCCACCTCAAAAAATCCAAATCCACCAGAGCCACGAGAGCAAGAGACTTAAACCTCAACACGGATATAAATAGGACGTGCTGGAGGGACAGATTCATCACCCAGAGACTCCCTACACTATGGAACAGAATCCCAGTCCATGTGAGGCAGAGCCCCTCACTGACTCTGTTCAAGAGAAATCTTGACGAGTGGATGGGAGATAGTAGGTTTACCCGGAATCATCTCTGTGTCACTGCTGGACAGAGGCACAGCAAACTAATGGGTATAGTATTCTCATCCTAAGGGGTGGTGAAAGCCACACACACTCTGGCTAGGCTTATAAATGCCCTAGGGCAGATAGCCTAGTATGAACCTATGAACCTATATATATATATATATATATATATATATATATATATATATATATTATATATATATATATATATATATATATATATATATATATATATATATATATATATATATTCACTTCTGAATGTTGAATTACCAAAACTTCGAATTTCACATGGTCGAGACCATATGATTGAAGTTTTGGAAACACAACATTCCAAAATAAATCCCTTAAAAAAAAAAAACTTTCTCAGCATTTATACAAGGGGGCAAGCCCCCCTGCACCCCCCACACCCCGCTTCTTAAATATAGCAACTCTGAGATCACACTACAGTGAGGAAAAGGAAAATCTCTCATTCCGTACTATATGCAGACCTCCATTCAGAATTCCGAAGTTCTAAAACTTCGATCATATGGTCTCGACCATATGGAATTCGGGGTTTGGGATATATATATATATATATATATATATATATAAAATATTACTTCTTTCTCTTTATTTATTAATTAACACCCCCTATTTTACCCTAAGTTCCATGTCACTACCCCTCAGCAAGTAACCTCAGAATTCTTTCTGTCCATTCCATTTAGTAACCTTACATCTTATGACTATAAAATGTTCCATTTTTCTCTGCTACCCAATATATAACAATGATTTATGTCATTGCAATGACTCAACATCAACATTTCTCATGTTTGCTAACCTTGGCCCTGCCCCATCCTTAGCCCTGACCCTCCACATTAATTCATGAAAACGTCTTTCCCTAACAGTACTAATACATAAGACACTCAGACACACACATGTGCCATTAAACATGGACAACCCTACATCCATCGTCTAACCTGGCCCTTACTCTGAGCCTAACACAAAACACTTACACACACACACACACACACACACACACACACACACACACACACACACACACACACACACACACCCTCTCTCTATATATAAAACATATTACCTTACTCAGCCCCTTTTGGTAGCCCTAACCCCCAAACACTCACAGACACTCCCAATCCATTCACACTAACTTACAGACAAATATTCAAACTTACTCTATTTTAAAAAAAGACTCAATGTTTTTGCAGTTCACAATCCATACCCACCCAAACACAGTCAGATTGTCATTCGTCAAACTGTCTGACACCAGTATATATCTGTGTGTGTGTGTGTGTGTGTGTGTTATATATATATATATATATATATATATATATATATATATACTTCATAATATCGCATTTCCAGAAGATCGAACATCAGAACATCGAGACCGCAATAATAAAAAAAAACACATTATTGCAAGTTCAGAAGACGGTAGTGCAGAATATCAAACTGTAATTAAAATTTGACAGGGTAAATGATTTAGTGGTGCACTGTTACTTTAAGGGTTTGTAGTAGGCATGTTAAAAAATATGGCGTAGTTGACTTTGCATGGCTTTGTTGTTTTTGTAGAAGTTTGGGTACGTCTAAGTTTAAAAAGAAGCAGAAGTTGTTTGATTTTAGCTGCATTTGTTAATTTAGAATGGAGCTTAACAGTTAAGGTATTCCAGTTTTGTAAGTAGTAAGGTTGTTGTGGTTGTTGTTTATCGATCGCTAGACTGTTTTCTTTTCTTCAAAGTAGTGCGATCTCGGAGTTGGTATATTTAATTTGCGGGGGTGTGGGGGTTGCAGGGTGCATAGCCTTCCTACAAAGGCTAAGGAGGATAGATATGCTATGTTTCAGCTGTATTCCTGTTTTACATGTTTTGGGACTTAGTGTTTTAAACTTCCGATAATGAGGTTTTTTTTGTTATTGTGGTTTCGATGTTCTGACATTCGATCTTCTAGAAATGCGATATTATGAAGTAGAATCTCTCTCTCTCTCTCTCTCTCTATATATATATATATATATATATATATATATATATATATACATACATACAGATAGATTTACACACACACACACACACACACACACACACACACACACACACACACACACACACACACTCAGACTAACTCCATGGTTACACAACAGAGAAAAGGGAAAATCCCTCCAGAACTGAATGCTGCTAGCAAATAGAAGGCATACCAACATTGATTTCCTATGAAGAACATCAACTGGGGATGTCAGTATCAAGGAAATTAACTTGTCAAGTTGAAATCTCATGTATCTAACATTAAGGCAAGAGTAAGGAAGATACCTATACAACATGAAGGCCAATGTTTTATAACAAGACCTCTGATCCTAGTCTGTTTATCGGC
Organism: Protopterus annectens; assembly: GCF_019279795.1. Lineage (NCBI taxonomy): Eukaryota > Metazoa > Chordata > Ceratodontiformes > Protopteridae > Protopterus > Protopterus annectens. The sequence goes on along the minus strand of NC_056735.1, from coordinate 230,073,989 downwards.
AACATTTATTATGTACTTTAGTGTTCTGATACAAAAATCAAAAGTCCCATCTTTTTTCAGTCTAATATATAACGTCATAATGCTTTTATCCCACAAAGAATATCTGCTATATATATCCTATAATCTGTCTTATCTTCATTCATATCTTCTCTGCTGATACCTTATGTTCTTAGTAAAGCTATATAATTATCATATTCTTTGTGATGGAAGGTAATGTACTTGATGTAGCTGAGAAGGCCTGCTGAGTCCAATAAACACTGCTGTTCCTTATTTCAGTTGTAATAATGGCTCCTAAGAATAGTATTTTTTCTGTTAAATATTTATTTTTTTATAACAGCACTGAGCTAGAAGCTGTGAATTTTTTTATGGAAGTCCATGTCATTTCTCACTGTTTTTCAGATGAGACAAGGATTACTAATTAACTTGTAACACAGCGCAAACATGATGAAAACCGTGAAAGCATGCTGAGTTTCTGCTTTGCTTAAAATAGAACACTGATGCACTCAAGTGCTCAGTACTTGCAGTGCTGCAGATCAATATTTTCTCTGTATCCTGACAAGTATGCAGTCAATGAGCCAGTGAACAATTCCTGTGAAGAGTTTTGCTATCAAGTACATTGAATTTTTGCACTTACAATTAAAAGCTGTGCTGGTTTCTTCTGTTTACTGAGTGAGCATTGTCATCAAAGAAAATTATGATGAAGATATTTTTATGACCACAAGAGTGTGCTCTCATCCTCTTCTTGATGAGTTTGTTCAGTAATTTTTCTTAGAACTCCTCAGTTAGTTTTACGGAGAGTATTTTGTCTGGTGCTTTTCATACTACCCACAAAAATAAATATATATTTTTTAATTAAACATATTGGCTGCCTGTATTGTCCGAAGATAAAAGAAATGAAATAATGTGGAACATTAGACAGACAGCCACAAATATTTTTTTCATATTTTTCACTAAACTACACATTTCGTGAGCCTTCCTTGAGTTCTGTATGATGGACATTAACTGCACGTTTTTGTGAGTTGTCCTTGTGTTATGCATGGTAGACATTAATTAAAAGAACCATGAAGAATTAACCCTTCATATGGTAGATCCTTGTTTTCCTGTAAGCACAATGAAATATTTCATCTGTAAAATGTATTATTAAATCACATTTAGTAGTTATTTGCAACAAAGAAAGAAAAAAGAAATACTGATGTGCCACATGATTTTTGGAAAAATAAGTCCTGAAAAGTCCAGTGTATGTATGGTTCCTTCCCTCATTCATTTCAGAATAGATTTAAACTCTCAAAATATGCAGTTTAATGACTTGTAATTGCTACCTGACTTATGTTGCTAGAATCACATTGGGTGGAAAGTACAGCTTCCTCTCTGAAAATGAGATATTAATATCATGCAGAAACAATCTGGATTCCCTGAGACAAAGGGAAGAAAGCTTCCCAAAGAAGGATTACAAATTTATACCTTCCCGTGAAGCACGTGTGGTTTATTCACTGTTTAGCAGTCTAATTTAACTGGAATTTCTAATTAAAAATATGTATGATACATTCAAACCAACAGGAGCTTTATCATAGTTTTTATGTGATTTGAATTTATGTAGAGTTACGCATACTGTATTTTTGCTTTCTGTTTTTGGAACATTTTGTTTATTCAGCTCCCAAAACCATGTACAGTCTCCAGCTGCTTCCCCTTGACTTCTATACCCACTCAAGTTTGGATCCCCAATTACACCTTACGAGGTATCTCCACATGTAGCCTTTTCCTGAGTATGGCTCACAACTCCAAAAGAAGTCAGCCACTGAAATAACTAATATTTAGCACCGGGGGAGCAAGGGATCCAAAGGGGAGTTAAAGATATAAAGTTGGGAGCCATCATTAATCATAACCTAGCTGTGGGATTGGCTACTGCAATGACATCATGATGTTGTTGCTGCCCCCTCTAATCTGATAAGGTGGCCTGTGAGAATTTTAGTGTCCACCTGAGGGCAAACAGCCATAAGGTTTCCCAAACCCTCCACCAGGATAGGAAAGATATCTACTGGAAACTCCATTCTTCCCTCTCATGTCAACCCTATCAGTGGCCTGAGTCTGTTCCCAAGCTATGGTAACCAATGGCTGGTAGTGGACTTTTGAAATAAAACTTGATTGTTTAAAGGATATATTCATGAACCTCCACTGGGATAAAAAAATCAACCAACCAGACAGAATTTTAGAATCGGGGGTGGTGCCTTTTGGATTTACTGTTTTGTAATTTGTAAGATTAAAAATATGGAGAAAACATTAGTAGGATATAGTGATGTCTCTCTCTCTCTCTCTCTCTCTGTCTTCTCAGCAGCATTTAACACTATTGACAATGGCATCTTGATCAAATACTTGAGAAATTACTGTGACTGCTCTTCTATGGTTTTAGAGTGGCTTGTTTCATGTGTTTCTGGCAATAAAGAAAATGTACATTTAGGTGTTTACACATCTTCCCCCTACCCTTTTGACTGTGTTCTAACACAGAACTTGATCTCAAGCTCTCTGCCGTTTATGGTGTAATGCTTCCATTAAGAGATCTAATTGGGAGAGGGCTCTAGTATACTGTTGCACTGCTGGTGACCCTGACTCTACCTTACCTTTCTTCAAGAAGAAATGTTGAGAGTCTATACCCTTGCTGAAGATTTGCTGGTTTTCCATTTTTGGATAGCTTGAACTAACTGAAAATTAAACACCATAGATATACCAGTTAACTGGTATATCCATTGTGTTTGGTCAATTAAGTTACTCTACTTGGATATTTGTACCTGTTCTTTTCGATGGCTCTGTGAAGCTTGGAGGTCAGTTTACATTTTGGTATCAAGTTTTACATTGCACTGACTTGTCCCTGTTTTTATTGGTTGAAAAAGTAAACACCCCCCAAACTAAGATTATCATTTTTTGTACTACGTTTAGTGCATCCTCAACTCCTTCTCTCACTAATTGTGTCATTTATGAATGCAGTAAGCTTGAGTTTATTCACAGGTACCTAAATTCAGTCTTCTTCTTCTTCTTTTGGCTGCTCCCATCAGGGGTCGCCACAGCAGATCAACTGTTTCCATTTCTTCCTGTCCTCTGCATCTTGCTCTGTCACACCAACCACCTGCATGTCCTCTCTCACCACATTCATAAACCTTATCTTAGGCCTTCCTCTTTTCCTGTTAACTGGCAGCTTCATCCTTAGCATCTCTTTCCCAATATACTCTGCATCCCTCCTCAGCACATGTCCAAACCAACGTAATCTTGCCTCTCTGGCTTTGTCTCCAAACCTTCCAACCTGGGCTGACCCTCTAATATACTTATTCCTAATCCTGTCCATCCTCGTCACACCCAGTGCAAATATTAACATCTTCAACTCTGCCACGTCAAGCTCTGACTCCTGCCTTTTTGTCAATGCCACTGTCTCCAACCCATATAACATAGCTGGTCTCACTACCCTCTAAATTCAGAGTGATCCTGAAATATCAGTTCACAATGGGTACTGAGTGTTTGCTGTTACCAAAGCTTCTAGTTTTCAGCTGAAGAACATTTCCATGATCAAACACTTATTGCCTGAAGCTGATTTCTTGGTAATCATTTTATACTCTAGACTTTTTCCATGTCTACGTTGGACTACCTGAAAAAAACATCATTGACCACCTGCAGTTGCTGCCGAATCCTCTCGTCAGACTTCTCACTGAGTGAGTCCGTCCAGACTTCTGCATATTACACCTGTCCGGCATAGTCTGCATGGGCTTCCTGAATGGGTTTAAATTACTTTTAAAATCTTGACATTAGTTTATTTGTCAATGTATGACTTGAGGCCCTCTTGTTGTAGCATAGTTTCTTTCCTGGGTTTTGCATTCAGCTTCCTAGGGGTTGCTAGTGGTTTCCCAGGAACACATGGAAAAATTCTGAAATTTTTGTTTTGGCCTATTATGTTCAGTACTTACTTAGAAACTACTGCATGAGTAGTTTTGCGAGTGCCCTACCTTGGCCAGTTTCCTCAGATCCCTTAAAACTCATTTGTTTGTGTTTGTCTTTAATGGCAAGGAATAATTCTTTGGGAGTCTTGGCCTAGCTGATTTTATCCCATAATTATCACCTGTCTTTGGGTAATTTTATTTGTTTGTTTTTACTAGGATTTTTGTGTCCTTTTGTAACTGGCATTTTATTTTAAAACATCTATAATTAAATTGAAATCAAAGTTTAAATTATATGCGCATTGCAATGTTACTAAATTATTTTTTATACCTGCTTAAATAGCGGAGGGTATTTTTTTGTTTGATTGTCTGTTTGTTTTGGGGATTGTCTTATGAAATTGTAACATTCACTTATCAAAGATGAAACCTAATATTTACAGTCATTCATGCCAAATCTTGTTACAGCAGTAGTTTTTTTAAACTGTTGTCTGAAAAGAAAGGGCTTAAATGTATGATATGGGGGGACATATCTGCTTCACCAAAGAACCACTGAAATAACCACTGCTTCTGATGTTGTTAAGACAAAGGAGTCATGATACTATAGTGGGCTCCGGAAGATTGTGGAACACAGGCAGGAACCAAACTCCAGACTAAATACTTCATTATTAAAATGTACAGTTAAAAATAGAGAGAAATGATAAATATGACACTTGTCTATAGCTGTAGCTGAGAAAAGACAGGAAACAAATTCTTTGGCTTATGGGACCAGCTGCACAGGAAAGGAAATGGGATTGCCTAGAGTCACATTGCATGGCTTGAAATAGAATCAAAGCTGTTGTGTGGGACCTTCTGTGGTTGGGGGTTACGTGGCAACATTCTCAGATGTGTTGCCACCTTGAGGCAAGGATGAGGTCCAGATACTTGATACCATAGATTTCAGTTCTACTCTCCTCTGCCCATTTGATTATCCACATCTTCTGGTGTCTGTTTTGTCTTATTAGTTTCCTCCTTCCTAACAATTACAACAACCCACATTTCCCTGGGATTGGGGTCTCCTTTCCAAGGGGGAATCACCCTTTTTTCAACCACATTTACTGCCAGAGTAGTAAGATGACTGAGTCAAGCACTAGATAATTTTAATTTGAGGGTTTTCATTTTAATTCCTACTCCCATGACTGCTCCTTTACAATATGCAGACAGTTACACCCTCAATGCCATCTTACAAAATACTGTTTTTCCACAGTGTTAAGCAACCTTTTGTGCACCCACTGCTAATCTTCAAGTCTTAAATTGCTTCCATGACAGACATCACCATTCCTCTCCTTGGGTGAGAGACCTGGTCATTGGTCTCTCTCTATTCTACTCATCCTGTCTTTTTCTTAGGGGATTTGTGTTCTGCTTGAAGTTATTTATTTTAGATGTAGACTACAGCCTCTATTCCAAAGAAACTGCTTAGGCTCACAGATTTTAGTAATCGGTTAAACATGAATGCAGAAGTGTTTAGTATGTAATTAAAAATGTTTGAACTAGGCATTGCATGAATCACCAAATGGGCATAGATAGATTACATTATCTTTCTTGGAAACCTAGACACCAGTGACAGAGTTGTAACAAATTAGATGGGTATCATGAAAATACTGAATCCAGAATAAAAGGCAGGAGGATACATTAAAAATAAAGAACAGTTATGAACAGTATATATAGTCATGTGTCAAGCTTCATGTACTAGTGGCCCAATAGTAGGGGGGGGTGGCTCGATAGTCAGTGATAGAAGCACACAAGCATACAGGCAATATTGAAAGGAAAATGAAAGTAAAACTGGTGATAGACTGGGAGACTGGGAGATCTATGTTAAAATATCTGAACAATAGAAAAAAAAATGCTTGAATAGATAAATGAGGAATCAGCCTGGGACCAGAAAGCAAGCTGTGGACAGGTTATCTGAGGACCACTTGATAAAAATATTAGTTGAAAAGGAAATGATAGAATGAATCATTATTGTTAGAGAAGGAGAGATATTGCTAAGAGGGACTTGCATTTGCCATGAATTAGATGGAACACCTTTAGTATACCCACATCCAAGAGCATGATCATGGTAGTCAGGTCCATAGACATGGAGGGACGGAGCTCTGGCTATGTCCCAAGTGAATCAAGTTTAATTAATTAAGTGTTTCAGGAGCATCATCACACATGAAAGCAGGTGAAATCCATACAACATACCTACTGCATAGTGTATCCCTTGAGCAATTACCACAGCTTGCAAGAGAAGGTAGGGCCATGTAGTAAAAATCCTCTGATGCAAACATGTGCATTGGTCATGCCAGTGTCACTCCCTGCCTTGTTTGGGACATGAACGGGCAAAATCACAATGTTCAGTCTGATGGCCTGAAGGCACCTGGTAAAAATATATATATATAAAAAAAATAGCATAGTTACTCGTATTGCTATGTGCTGAGCACTCTGGGCTTGTCTCAGATGTCTAGGGACAGTATCCATTTGGCATTGCTAATATTCTCAAATAGGCATGTAGATAAATTTTCAGTTTTACATAAGATAAGTATTTAGAAACAAGCAACCATCGATCAGGTTCAGGGTAAATATAAATTTAGCCTGTACTCATGCAAGTTGAGCAGAGTGAAGGAAGTCTCCCAATGTTTGGTGAAGTTGGTTACCTGTTCAGGTCACTCTGTAATATTTATAATTAAACCTATTGAACTGCAGAGTAAAAGTAGTTAATTTGACATGTCTTATCTACTGACAAACAAAGGTGTCACTTACTTAATAGTGATGGAAGAAAAGAAGTTTGCTACTGAATATGAGCATTTTGAAGATTCACTGAGTCATGAGCCAGAGTGAGGCAGTCACAGTGATTCATGATCAATAGGTTGACATCTGAGAAAATTTGATACAGTTAAGTATTGTAGAGGTGGCAAATAATTTGGAAGCCATAAATTTGAACTGCGGAATTTGACCAGGCTGTTTCCAGCATATTTAAGATGTTTGGAAGTGGTTGGAGTGGAGGATGCCGAATTCCTACATGCTTAACAAGTAGCCACAGGCCTGCTAAATGACAAACGTTAGAGATACAGGAGAGTCAGTGGTACAGCAAAGTAAACTGAGCACATGGAACAACAACTGATTCGAATGAAAGATAAGACAAAGAGATGAAATCTGAGAGTTTGTTTGGAAATTTGTGAGGTGAAGAAGGTTTGATGTACTAAGTAAAAACCAAGATGGCAGAAAGGATGAACTTTGCAAAAATGTTGTTCAACAGTGCAGTAATGAAGTTTTTTCCAAATGCTGGAGACAGTCAACTTCCATCTCAAATTGCAGTTGTACTCAGCAACAGCTGTCACTAAGTCCTTCATTAGTTTCACCTGTGCATTTTATCCTCAGAGAAAATAACCTTTCAGGATTTCTATGACCTCACTTACTACTACCTTACAGGAAAGCATATGAGCAGTGCAAAGCTAAAACATTATTAAACAGAGTTTTCTGTTCATTTCATATTTTATGTTGTGCAGATTTCTGAATGCTAGCTAACTGCTATGACATTATGCATGACTAACACTTGCTATATAGAAAGCCTCAGAATGCTGCAAGTTTCAGACAGTAGTAGAAGCAATCTAATTTTTTTTCATGTTTTGTTTTTTGATCTCTGAATACTAGCCAAGTGTAATGTTTTTTGACCTGTTGTAAAATAAACATGTGTAACTCAAGCAGTAGATTAATTTTAAACAATGAAGTCCAAAACTTACTGTACTGCAATTTGTGATAGTTTTACATACTAATTTTTTATTATGGAGTAAGGGGAATATGTCAACTCTAGTCTTTTGACTATACTGCTTGCAGTTACGCTATGCAGAATAAATAAAGAAAATAAAGAGCTGCAAAACTAAGATAAGCTTGTTGATGATTTCATAAAAAGTAAACACTGAGAGTCTTGCCTAACCACCCCCACAAACACATACACACTGAAAACTTTGACAGGAGCTGAATAGTGTTAATTGTGTTCCCCAGGGGGAATGAAAACAGGACTACATAAAGTATATTGAAACCAGGAGTACGGTTGATGATGACATGGTAAGTGAGTGGGGACAGCTGAGAGGTATCAGGGCAAGTTTCTTTAGGTCAGAATTTTAGACTCTGTGTTTGTCCCTTTAAATGTGGGACGCCTAGGCCAATAATAAATTTCTAATGTACTCTGAAAAAGATTTAGGTGCTTTGGCAGTTGTTGCACCCTGGTAGGAGGTTATCGGAGGCTGCATTACCTGTATATGTCGAGCAAGACTGTTCCAAGGTGGCTGTGAAACATTGTTTCTGATTTAGGGAAGTAATAAAAGAATATTACAGTGAAAGTTAAAAGTATAAACTGACAGTATTTTGGACTGCTGGGGTCCTGATTTTTGAAAACCCAAACAAAGCACTTGCAACAATAAAGGAATTATCAATGAAATTAGCACATTTACAAATTGGCTTTGAGGAAAACATAATGGTTAGACTGAGGATATAGATACCAGACATAAGCTGAATGGGAAACGGATGTGGATTTGGAGGAATAAGACTTCCTATATGTGCAAACCTTGAGAAAGAAAACGGGACATACTTAGAAGCTGTATATGAACTATGTGCTATAATACAAGTATGTTCAATATTTATTTATTTAACATTTGTTTACCAGAAAAGTCTGAATGGGATAGAGTACATTTTCAGTGGAGGCCCAGGAAGAAACACTCCAGACACATATCTTTGGAATGTGGGAGGAAACAGGAGCATGTAGAGAAAACCCACATAAATGCAATGAGGACATGCAGCCTCCATACAGAAGGCACCCCAGCCGAGAACTGAACCAGAGAACCTCTCACTGTGAGACAACAACGCTAACTGCTGCACCACTGCGCCACCCAATAAAATGTTCAACTTTTTATTATGTTATTTGGTGCACTGTTGGAGAAGTATGAATTCTGGTTTAGGTGCAAGCTATTATTTTCATACTTTATAGACAGAACTAGCGTTAAAATGCATGAGGGATAGTTTCTAACTGCATGGAGAGAAATGTGCTTTTATAAATAAATGTTAAGTTTGAAGAGTTGTATATTCTTATACTAGTATTGAGTTATGTATATTAAGATGTTTAGTGATTCTGTTTTTTAACACGCACTTAAATTTATTATGTTCTGAGGTTATATTTATTGTGTATGCTTAGATACCATAGTATACAAAGAAGTGTTAACCACATGAAACTGTTGATGTCAGGCATGAAGTGGAATATGATGAAGTATTAACCATATGTGATGAAGTATTAGCCATACGACTGATCAGTTCTTTACATAGAGGAAAACATTATTGCTGGGACTCAGAAACAAATAGTGCAACATGAAAAGTGTAGCTACCCAACAAATGGTGGCACCCAGGGTGGTGATGAGTCAGAAATCCACGTAGTGTGGTCATAAAAGGTGGCTTTTTTAGCATGCAAATGAGAGTATAATGAGCTGTAAATGAATGTCATTGTAATAACAAGGACAACAGTGAATGTAATTGAGGGCAACCAGTATGGCAGAGCAATTTAGACGTGTATAAAAACTGTGTCCTGAGTAGCAAGCACCAGGGTAGCTGTACACCATAAAATCCATGTGAAAAGAAACAGAGACTGCAGTAATATGTTGTGTAACAGCAGGATTAGTAGAAATGTGCATGTTCAAAGCTGTCCTTTCTACTAGTAGCTATAAAGATGCATATCATTGCTTTCCAGATTGTAGAAGAATTCAACCATACTTAACATTTCTTTCCCACCATGACACAAAAATATGGACTGTAACAGTGTTGACAGAGACACCATGCAGGAGCTGGTACAGATGTGTCATACTCACATGTGGGCTCATGGAATACACGAGAAACACATTCCTGTGCACACCAAGGTAGGTGTAACATTAACAATCCTGGCTATAGGGACCTTTCAGTGACCAGCTGGGTCACAGTAGGTGTATCCCATGTGTCTACCTCATGGATACTACAGATTCTCAATGGTACAACACATTGAAGGACATGTGAGGTTTTCATGTACCACAGAGGAGGGAAACACCACCATGTGGGTGTTTTATGATATAACTGTCTGCCATTGATTACACTCATGTCACCATCAATGCCCCACCTGGGACACACAGACAATAGTATATCAACCCTAAGGAACTCCACTACATCAGCTGTAAGGTGATCTGCAATGCACAGAGTATCATATACAAAGTGTCAGTGTGCCACTCACTCAGTGTCCCTGCTTCCTTCAACTGACACATGTATGGGTTATAGCAGCAATTGTATGGGTTATAGCAGCATTTTGTGGAGATGACTTCCCCTAAGGATATCTTATTGGTGGTGATAGCTATGCCTTGGAGCCACGAGTCATGACTTCAATAAAAAAACACAAATCATGACAAAGAAGTCATACAACATCATGTTATTGCATACCTGAAACATTATCAGATGTATGTTTGAACTGAGGGAGAGGATGTGACAGACAGCGCCAGAAGAAGGAGGTGCCTGGTGAGGAGTTTGCAAGATGGAGGCAGGCATTGTATGCATAGGCACTGGCAAAGATGCAGCATCTGGTTTCCAACTATAGGCCAGATTAGACATAATGAAGAGTGACAGCGATGCATATATTACTCCAACCAGACTGTGCTATACTGTGCATGATGAGCTAGAGACTATGTGCTTAGATGCAGGGTGCCCTGGTAACAGAGCAATAAGCACAGGGCACAATTATCATCATATGCACAGGCTAACAGGGCCATAGTAACAGAGGCTGACTATGCAGAATGGGGTAGTGTCACCAGTGTGGTGTACTTGGGCAGAGTGGGTGGTCATTGGTCTGATGGTGTGTATGAGCACAGCTGCTACTGAACAGTGGATATTCTTTGTGACAGGTAGAGGGCACCCTCAGGATGGAATTGTACAGCCCTTGCACATCGCAGTGCATGGTATCATCATCGGTGAGGAATGTCACTGGCATGATCTGCAGCTGGTACAGGTAATGATGGGCTCTGTGAAAATGAGTGGTGGGATGTGCCACAGGTAGGTTCAGCATATACACCCCATCTGTCTTTGTATCAACAATGGGCTGCAGCACCTTTGACACCGGTTATAGGCATCAAGGATGTGGAGCTATGGGAAGTAGGCCATCTCATCATCAACCCAAAATGGACCCCCCCCCATACGCTGAAAATGGTCTGCCACCAGAATAGTGATACCCACAGTGTATGGCTGCACTTGAGGATACAGACTCTCTTCTATGAATGCCCAATTCATAAATGGGAAAATCCCTCTTTAAGGTCATTACACATCCCATGTACCACACAGATCAGATCTGCAGTGGAGTTGTAGCATCAGTTTGTGCCTGAATGACTGCCCTGTGCATCATTTGTGTACTAGCCATGGAGGCACTCAGCTCAGGTGTGGGATGGCAGCTAAGGTGGTGCTGACCACTGGTATGTTACCCCCTACTTTCTTTTTCATACTCATGAGAACTGCAGCACCTATTGTCTGGAATGCAGGGAATGAGGACTGTGTCAGCCATCTCTTGTTCTACAACAGTATCCTGTGACTAAAGATGGGTTGACAGGCAATGTAGTGGTGTCTATAGGTGTGGCGGGTGATACGCCTATCATTGATACCTTGGTATCTGTGCCTGATAATAGCACTGTGGCAACAGACTGCACTTAAGACATAGACACACATACATTAATAGAAGAGAAAACAAAACATATTAACATGTTTTCATTAACATACATTATAGATTAAGTATAGCTTTCTTTCTTTATCACATCTGTCATTCAGTCCAACATTACTTCAGTTCCTGTCTTCCCTTAAACCTCCCTCCTCCTCCACCTCAACATAATTCTGCACGCATTGCACCTGCAAGGTCCATTGATTACTATGTCATTTGCTCTTTCCCTTTTCTCAAAATCCCACTTCCATTTCTTTTATCTCCTTTTCAGTATTCAGGACTTCAAATACAGTTGGTTTAGATTTTGTTTTCCACTTTCTAGTAATTGCTTTTTTGGCAGCCAATAGAATTAATAAGATCTTACTATGTCTAGGCAAATCCTGTGACCTAGCTCAGAAGAGTCATTTCCTTAGTTAAAGCAATTTAATTCTCCAATATTTCAGACATAGTATTTGGTAAGGATTTGTTAAAATCTGCCAGCTCATTACACTCCCCAAAACACATGTTCACAGTTACTTCTTCTTCCCCATCACATTTTCAAAATTTGCTATCTACCCAAGGAAAAAGTCTGTCTGGATATAAAAATACATATGCAAACACTTTCAAGCAAAAATCCTAAACCTTCTCAATTTTGTTGCATAATTGCTCCCTTGCAAATTACTTTTCCAGTTTCTCATCCCAATTGTTTCTAGCTTTCTCTGGTTAATTCTTATAGTCAGAAGCATAGCTGGCTCAACCAGCACCCTGTGCAGGTCCCACAAACCAGCACCCTGCCCAATCACAGAGGTAGAAGAGCAAAACGTGTAGGATGCTTCCTACAGTCCTGCAGACAGGACCCATTCTGCACCACCCCTTACCCCCCGAAGCTCTTCAAATGAAGAGCAAAAAAAAAAAAGTCCACTCCTTTTACTAGCACACCAACCAAAATACAGGACAAGCCCTTCCCCTCCTGCCCCAGACATTTGTGTCCTGTTTCTGTGCCCTGCCCCTAACCATCCTTCATTACATTACAGTAAAAAATAAATAACGTTTCCATTTTAACCTTTAGGGAGCAATCAGTTGCTACAGTTTATATCCTGCACGGAGAACTACAGAGCTCAGGTTTTTGTAAAAAAAAAAAAAAAAAAAAAGTTTTTTTTTTTCTTTTTTTTGTACAAACTGCTTGCTACAGTTAGACCACAAATGAAGCTCTACAATGCTCTGGTTTGATTGCAAATGCAATACCATCTCTAAAATATCCCTTCAAATAAGATAATCCTAAACCACCTTGTTCTATTTGGAAGGATTAACTTATCCCACCTAATTCTTGCTCTTGTCCCTTCCCAGATACATTCCTTCAACTCTTTATTAATTATTGTCTACATCTTCTCCTCTGGTGAATAAAAATTTGCCTGACCTGTATATAAAACTAAAAGAACTAAAAAAAATTCACTGCTTGTATACTGCTATGTATATCCATAAGGAAGAACTTCCAGTTTCTCACTTTTTGTATTGCCTTTTTTGGACCTTTCTTATTTGTTTGTATGTTTGTTTGTTATATGGGTAGGCGTGCTGGTCCACAGACCATGTTTAATGATGGCCCAGGCAAGGTAAACCAAAAAAATGTACATTTCAAAATGGGTAAATGAATAAACAGCACATGTATTATTTGTTAAATAGAAAAACAGATCAGAATAAGGCTTACAATCACCTTCAGAATAAATTTTACAGGAAAAAATTATAAGTGTTGTAGAGGAACAGTAATAATTGACGAATGCATGCAGAGTGACAATGCCAGTTTGCAAAATTACATGTATGCTTACAAAAAATGTAAAATACACATCCATGTGATTAGAATGCAGGTTGTAATAGAATGCATATATATATATATATATATATATATATATATATATATATATATATATATATATATGTGTGTGTGTGTGTGTGTATATATATATATATATATATATATATATATATATAATTAAGACATGCAGCTACTTGGTTAGAGTAATAAAACATTCATAAAACACGGACACATTTTGTAAGCAGGCAATGAATAGTCCAAGATTTTAGCATCTGAGTTACAGTTTTGATTTTCCGTTGCCTAAGATACAGATACAGTTCTGTTAATTTCTGTTAGAGGACACCAATGGAGTGTCTGATTATTTAAAATGTAGTAGATAGAAAGAATGTGGTGGGGGAAGCAGAGACGTGAGATACCGTATTCATTGCTGAACTGGATAAAAAGTCTTACTAATGAACAAATATCAAATATGGATGTTATTGGAGACTTTCAAGCTATTCCCAGGATAGACTTTGTGAACTGTTCTTGTAGAAAGAACTGAAGGAGTGACTAAACTTATGCTTATACAGTGTCACCATAGGCTCATAGCCAATATTTGGCATGTAGTCAAGGAGACTTGTATTCGGAGACACTAGGAGCATAGCCCAGTTTTTCCTAATTACCCCAGACCACTGTCTGGTTGAGTGACTTGCTCAGAGACTCACAGCAAAGCAAATAAAGACTGAGGGAATCAAACTCTAAACTTAAGAATCATCTCATTAACAACTCACAGCTTTAATCCTCTGTGCCAACTGCCAGACTTAAGAGAGCTGAGAGAATTGCAGATGTAATTTCAACAGTTTTGTAGCAGTTCTTTCTTGCTTGATTATATTGTAAGTCCTCAGGAGATACAATCATCACAAAGAGTTGTGATGTAGAACACCACAACAGCACATTCATTTCCAGAATTTGAAGCTTAAAGTAACAATGCAGATTTATGTTAAGATTTTGTTGTTATTTACAGAGAAGAGCCTTCATGCAGGGATTTTAGGATCCCAGCTCTACAACCTACTCCAGCTCCACAGATTTGCTCCCCTTGCAGCTAGACTTCCTGAAAAAATGCTCCTCATACAACCTGTGACACAACTCACAAGCCACATCAACTCTCATTACCCCTAAAACCAAACTCCACAGCACTGCACATGCCGTCTCCTCTCAGGCACCTACTCTTTGGCAAGCTGTCCCCATTGATATAAAGGAAATCAACACTTATTTCAAATTCAGAATGCAACTCAAAAAGCACTTCTTCATCCAAACCAAATGCTCCTGCTTCAACACAGGATACGTTGCCTAACCTATCTCCTTTCTGAGTCTTTTCTCCTGTCTCAAGATTCATTGAAGATTGACCCAATTTAGAAACTAATGTATATATTGTACAGTGCAATCTGCTTGATTGTACATCAGACTGTGCTTGTTAACTAGAATTATACACACAGTTTTTTCTTTGTAAGTAGTCTGAACTACTCTATAATACATACATTTCTGTATGTTTTGCTTGTAAAATGCTTTGTATTTCACCAGGGCTGAGGCTGAAATTGGTCAACATTGATCAGTGCACTACCCTAGTAAACAAATATAGATAAATCAATCAATCAATAAATGTAATCTTTGGGAGAAGGTAACTCAGCATTTGTGAATTAATATTAAGATGATCAGGACTATGATACCCTTTTTTTCAGAGCCACTAGAATTTTGTCTGCTATTTGATCATCAAAAGGACAGAGGTCACTGTAAGAAATTTGATCGCTAATATTTGCACTAGAATAATAAACATACTGTTCAGATTTTTGCAGGATTGTTTGATTGTCTATAAGAAGAGGACATTAAGATAAGATAAATAAAAGTTATGATTAGATTACTGTTATGAGGTGAAGGACAAACTCTTGCCATAAGGGTTATGTGAAGCACAAGACAGAGAGTTTGTTCCAAGATAACATAAAGCATGGCCAACAAGCAACTCAAGTACACTTTTTCCTACTAAGGAAAGAGCATGTGAGAAAGTAGCTCCAATTGCAGAAAAGATCAAAGAGATCAGATTATGGTGGTTCAGTCATGTGCATGAAAGCAGAAAATGATTTGGTGAAGGAAGAAGGCAAGATGAAATGAGGGCATCCAGCAAAGAGATGGATGGATTGTGTGAGAGAAGACCTGTGACAGACAGGCTTGAATGATGAAGAAAGTAGTATAGTGGCACTGAATCAATAGAGATGGCAACCGCTGAGGTGATACCTCAATCCCATGTAGAAAATTAGAAAGTAGATGATGATGAAAAGACAGACTTGGAATATAGACAGGAAGTTGGGAGGGGAATATGGAATTATTTATAAAATGATGACAATTATGTCATGTGGTCAATCAACTTTTTATTAATAATAATAGATTTTTTTCAAATAATGCTAGCCAGCTGTGGTGATGCCTCTCAACAAACGGGGACCTACCAATGACTGAAAATTACAGGCCTATGAGGCTTGTGAGACTGATGTGTGAAACTATGCAAAATGCAATTAGTGACCATCAATTATGATATTAAAAATCTCACTGAGCTTAACCCACAACAATCTTCTGACTTTCTTTAAGGTAGATTATGCCTGTTAGATCTTGTTGGCTTCTTTCAGATGGGTGGTAAGATGAAATGCCACCTGGTTTAAAGATAGAACACACACTGCCCATGTAGAAGGTACTAACTCAAACAGAACAAGGGTGACCAGTGCTGTTCCCCAGGGAACTGGTTTTGGTCATCTGTTAGGCATTTACTTCTAGAACCTCAAAACTGAAAACTGGCACCTCTAGTTGATCAAAGATGTTGACAATTGCAAGCTGGGCATAATTATCAACCCCCCTGAAGATATTTATATCATTCAAAATGAATTATTGCAAACACCAAGAAGTCTAATATTATCCCCTTTGGGAAGCAGCAAGTCTGTGTAGTCTGCAGCACTGACAACACCCCATTTTCCAGCAAAACAGTAGCCAAAGATCTGGGCACCAGGATAAATAGTTTCTTATCCTTTGGTCACCATGTGGCTACTGTAGTCACAAAATCCTTTTATAATTTGTAACTAATTGCCAAAGGCATCTCATTTAAATCCAAGGATGTGATCATTCTTCTACACTCAGCTTCGGTCAGGCCCATTACATAATATAACATTCCCTTCAGTATTATTTATTTCACAAGACACTAAGTGCTGCAGAGATTTCTATCCAAATGTTCTGTGGTCTCAATAATTTCAGTTACCAGGAGAGACTGAAAGCTTTACCCTTTTACTACCCTGTACTATGTGTCCTAAAGACTCCTGAGGGGTGATTTGTGACTCTGTTTTCAAGAATAGTTACATTCTCTGTCTAACTCATCATCCCTGACAAAGTGTGCATGCCAGACTCTGATCTGACACTCCCTTCTGATTCAGCAGCCAGACTCACTATCTCTTCCAAACCTGCATATCAGCTTCCTTGTGAGTGCAGACTGAACTAGACAGTTAGCGGCAAGACCACAGAGATCCCTGTAAGAAAATAGGCGAAAGGACAGCACCCATTTCTGCATGAGCACAATGTAACATTTAAGCGCAAATAATATCAATTAATACAGAGGACTTATCAGCTCTGATTTATCCTGCTGAAAAGGTGTGCACATTTAAATAAGACGTAGTCAATAATACCCTACCCAATTAGCTGTAGATAACTAAAGACATTTATCTTTCAAATAGTCTTATTATTTGGTGTATTCACTAAAGTCCATTCTTCACACACTTAAACACAACATAGTCAGTAATACCTTACGCAATAAGCTGTAGAAAACTAAAGACATTTATCTCTCTAAAATCATTTTATTTGGGATTTTCTCAAAAACTCCCCAATATACTTAAAGGAACATCACCAGCCTCCTCTTGTAGAGAACTAAAGTAGTGGAAATGATTAAATATCTCACTGTGTAATGTTACTCCTTGTAAACTTGGCTAACCTGTAGTAGTTAAATGTCTAAACTCTCTGCAGAATAAGTTGGGCTGAAGTAATTACCTTGCTTCAAGTCTAGTCCTCTGACTGTGTTTTTTTTTCTGTGACTACACCATTTTCAACAGGTGGGACCAAGTAGTTTCACTTCTCTTCTTAATATGTTTGGTCCTCCCCCTTCCCAGAGTGCTAGGCAGTCTTCAAAATACTTCTCATTTAAGAAGTGCCATCTGACTCATCCCTGACACAGCGTACAAGCCAAATAAATTACATTTTGAGACAAAGCCAATGGATTAGTGTTAAATCAAGCTAATTCAGCTGCAAGATCTCTATGATAATGTACAACATTGAAATATAATTTATTTCACTGTTTCCTTCTCTTTCTGGGTTATATAGAAAGCGTGATACAACCAAAAGCTAAAACAAAGGAGCAGCACCCTACACGCATCTCCTGTGTAGTATCAATTAATTTTTTAAGAGGACTCTTCTCTTGTTTATCAATACTTTTTGATGGTCATACAGTGCATGAGTTGTACTAACCATAGAACAAATACATGCACTCTCCATGTAGCATACTAACACTAGCATTCTTTCTACATGTAATTTTTTATCTAGTATTCATTTAATTTTTAAAGAGGACTGTTTGTCTTATGCTATCCTCTATATATTGCAAATATATTAGAGCTTTCTGAGAGTTATCTGGCAGTAATTTACATGTTGCTTGCATATTACTTGATAGTCTTGTGAGCTAAAGTTACTATTTTACTCTCTCTGTCTTTGTATATATATATATATATATATATATATATATATATATATATATATATGTATAGGTCCCCTTCTATATCCTGAAAGCCCAAAATCATGAAGATGACAATCCCGAGATGAGAATCGCAAAAACAGGAAACACTGAACCGCCGAAGTTTAACCAGGGCAAGCAACCAGTAAACACTTGCCCAACACGGGGAATTATGCCCTTTCTCCACTGTAGTGCAGTTCTGGAGTTGGGATATATAGGTAGGGGGGGGTGTGGGGGCTTCACCCCCCCCACCTAGGTGTTTTTTAGATGATATGGTGAGTGTTCGTATTGTTTTGGGTGAGTGTTTACTTGCCCTGGTTAAATTTTGGTGGTTCGGTGTTTCCTGTTGTCAAGATTCTCGTCCCGGGATTGTCATTTTCATGATTTTGGGCTTTCGGGATATAGAAGGTAATCCATATAACATATACACACACACACACACACACACACACACACATATATATATTTTGTGTGTGTGTGTGTGTGTGTGTGTGTGTGTGTGTGTGTGTGTGTGTGTATGAGTGTACAGCAGCATAGCCTATGCTATGTAAAGTAAAAGTAGCTGGAGGCTAAACATGAGATAGGCATTTTGCTGTGCTATTTGTTAGCTTACATAGTTGTATCTCTGCACATAAGATACTATTGAGGGTCATTGCTGTTATAGTCTAGTCTTTATTGTACTACTGATAGTATAGCACAGTGCAGTTATAATCGAGTTTGCATTCTACCACTGTTTATTATTCTACAACAGGCTGTGTATAAAGTTGACTTTGCTTACATGTACATTTATTTAATTTCAATAATAAACCTGTATGTACAAGATACTGGAACATAGCCCAGTACATTCTACCACTCCCTGGAGTACAGTTTCTGGTATTAAGGTATTAGAGCCAAAGTTGCATCAGAGGGACCAAAGAGATAACTTGTTCCAAAAATAGCTTATGTTATTGTGTTAATATACAACATTTTGTCTAACAATAACCTTCCTTTCTGTTACATTTTTTCTTTATCTCTGCTTCTAATATTTCTTGTGTTCCCAGATTCTGACCTGACACCCACTTCTGATTCAGTAGCTGGCCCCAATATCTCTTCAAGTCCTGCATACCAGCTTCTTTATGAATGCAGACTGATCTAGATAGCTACCAGCAAGACCACAGGGATTCATGAAAGAAAACAGGCAAGGACGGCATCCAATTCTGACTGAGTACATTGTAATAAAAAACTAGACGCTTAGGTACAAATAGTACTAATAAACATAGAGAAGTTGTCAGCTCTGCTTTGTCCTGCTGAAAATGTGTGCACATTTAAATAAGACAGTAATACCTTACCCGATAAGATGTAAATAACTAAAGAAGTTTATCTCTCTAAAATCATATTTCTCATTCCTTCGATCAAATATTTTCTATTCTGCTATCTTCTTGTCTTACTTCTACCAAAGAAAGATACCACAATGTTTTTTAGTTATATATCTAATGAGTTTCATATTACTGTCTGTAGTAAGGCTTAGGAAATGTAATGTTTTCTGTTTTACATCCCCCCTTTTGTAAATTGTGATTATTGGCAACTGTCAAACTTTTTGTATATTGTTTGTAAATCTTTTAAAAATGTTTGTAATCTTTTTGTACTATTGTTATTGAGATTTTCTCCCCATGTCTCTGCTGAAAACGGGCTACTTGCCCAGCCTGACTCTACCCAGTTAACAAATGTAAAATAAATACATAAATATTATTTGACATTTTCTCAAAAGACCATTCTTGTCACACTTAAACAGGACACGATCAGTAATACCTCATTCAGTAATGTAGAAAACAAAAGATTATTTCTGTAAAATTAAATTATTTGCTGTTTTCTTAAAAAGCCATTATTTATGTGAGGCCCATTCCATCCACCCTCACTACACTCTGGGTCACTCCGCATCTCTACCCTGTTTCCACTTACTCTACATTTATAGTAACCCTTGCCACACCTCTCACCACATATCACCTGTCACCTGCAACAGAATACAAGCTCTTCCCATACACCACATCAGCCAATCTATTAAACAACACATGCCAGTCCTACCTCTATCTTTTTCTCCCCAACCTCCTTTACCCTCACCTCCTTCCATAAACCTCCTCCTCTATTCATTCCCTCAAGCCATCTTAATATTGCTCCTCACTTTAGACACCCCTACTAACTCCACCTCTCTATCCACACCTCCAGTTGTACTATTTTTGTTACTCTTATGTACCCATTTCATATTCTGTTTTCATGTATCGTAGTATATCCAATCATGCCTAACTGTTTTATACACTCTCTGCTTGCTACATCCTATCACTACACCTCAGCTCTCCCCCTTAAATATTTTCTTCACTTCCTATATTAACCTCTTGTCCATTACTTACATACTATCTCTTCCTCCCTTTTCCTTACTTCAGTAATGAAACTAATGCTTCTTATAATGCTCTTTTCCATTCAGTGGTTAACTTCTCACCTGGCATCTTCCTTTAAAACTTCCTACCTTAACTCCAACCTGTAGCCTCTTGCTAAACCAAGACTTATTCAACACCTATATTAATATATCATCCAGGTTCTTTAACCTCTCCCCAGGCCTCTGCTTCAGTCATAAAATACTTCATTGTCACTATGTCACTGCCCATCTCACAAAACAAAAGTGACACTCATAACCATTATAGAAATGTATTCAAAAGTTATAAAGTTATATTTTACAATTTTAAAATCACACTGTGTGGGGACATTTACTTTAATCTTAGCAAAACAAAAAAACTTCTCCAAAGCTGATTACAACCTCCTGAGGGAAGGTATAAACAGCTTCACAACCCCATCCCCTCCATAGGAACTGGCACATATGTCCAAACCTAAACCAAACTACTATATGAGCATTTATATAGCTGCATGGAATCAGGAATATCAGACAGGACAAAATCCTCCTCCTCAAGGAAGAGTAAACCTATCTGGTGGACATCTGCAATAAATAAACTCTATAATAAAAGAAAAAAAATTGCTGTCCAGGACCAAGAAGGAGCAGATTCCAATTGGAAGCAATCCCACCTTAGCCTGAACAAGCAAATAAGAGCACTAGTGAAATCCTCCAAAGCAAACTTCGAGTCCAAACTTGCCACATCTACTAAAGACAATCATAAGGCCTTCATCACATATGTCTTCAATCTCAAAGGAAGCAGTCAGATCTGTTCAGAACTGGTGGTCAATGACACCACATACACAAATGCTGTGCATATAGCCAGCCTGCTGGCAGACAGGTTCAGTGAAAACTTCACCCCTCTGTCCCCCCATAAGTAAATCATGACATTCCCAGCACCTGTCCCCTCCCCTTATCTCTTGGGAGCATGTCATCACTGCCCTCTCAAAGGCAAAAAATACAGCCTCCATGGGACTCTATAACATTCCAGGCTGCATCCTACATGAACTCAGGCAGGAACTTGCAACACCATTAGGCACCCAATTCAACCAAAGCCTGAGTGCTGGCTTCATCTCATCTGAGTGAAGGACAGCCTCTGTCAACCCTTTGCACAAAGGTGAAGCGTCCACTGATCCAGGAAATTATAAACCCGTCAACCTAACTAGCCTGATCTGCAAGGCCATGGAATGGATTATCATGGACCTCATTAACAAGGTCATTGGCAACCTCCAAACACTCAAGCCCACACAGTTTGATTTTGTCAAGGGGAGGTCATGCCTGTTAAATTTGGTCGACTTATTTGAGATAGTCACCAAAGCCATGGATGAGGAGAAGATGGTGCACACTGCCTACCTTGATTTGGCCAAAGCCTTCAATACTATTTCTCACTCGGGTATAATAGATAAACTCTCTCAACTAGGCATCAATCCATATGTTACCAGATGTGTAGCAAACTAGCTCACTGATAGAACCCACCTAGTCAAAATAGGGAAAGCCACCTCAAGCAGTAGACCCATAACGAGCGGCATACCTCAGGGATCAGTCTTGGAGCCTCTGTTGTTTGGGATATACCTTTCTGGGATGCAGGCCAAAATCATTGGGCTATGGCTGACCACGTTTGCAGATGACTGCAAGCTGGGTGCTGTCATGAGTTCCCCTTGTGATGTAGACATCCTCCAAGATAGTCTTACCCAAACAAATGAATGGCACCAAAAAATACGTCATCATCCCCTTTGGGGAAAGTGATGTCCCCACAAATTATCACATTAATAACAAGGTCCTAAGCACACAATCAGTCATGAAGGACATGGGCAACCAGGTTGACAGCAAACTGACTTTTGACCACCATATTGCCTCCATTGTACAGAAAGCTTTCTACATGGCCCACCTCATTAGTAAGGGTATCTCATCCAGTGACAAGGTGGTCATAACATCCCTGTATTCTTCCCTTATAAGACCCATTATTGAGCACAATGCCCCATTTAGCATGTACCTCGCAAAGCACATGCAGAAACTGGAGACACCACAGAGGTTCCTCACCATGAGAATCCAGGGCCTCAAACATCTACCCTACACAGATAGGCAAAAAGCCTTGTCCCTCTTCTCAGTCTCATACAGACTTCTCAGAGGTGACCTCTGTCTGGCACACAGAGCAACCTCAGATCCCACCTTGATGGGACTGTTGCATATCCACAAGCCAAGCTCCACTCGAGTAACCCACGTGCATGACCTCAGCCTGGTCTGTGACATCAATAGGACTTGTTGGCAGGACAGATTTGTGTCCCAGAAACTCCTCCTTCTGTGGAATAGACTCCCTAGATAACTGGATGGGGAACAGAAAATAGACCCCTGAGATTCCACCTATGTCCCTGCTGGACAGGGGCATCAGGAGCTGACTTGTCAGAACATGGGCCAAATTCTTGGCTGGGCTTGTAAGGGCCTCATGGCCAATAGCATAGTAAATTCCTATGATCCTAAGATCCTATACAATCCTAAGATCAAGTTTAAATACTACTAAATTTAAAAGTTATTACAGCAGCTTACAAAATTCTCCTTCCTCACTTAAAATTTACTCTGACTTCACAAGTTCTCAGATTACACTCCTGAAAACCCCTTCCACTCAGTCACCCACACCCAGCCTTGCCCTACTCTCAATTAATCATCCATGTGTCCTGCAAAAAATGAATCTGATAACAAAAATCTCCATAGCATTTGCTATAAACTCACAGATATATCCCAAGAGGACTACTGAGAGGCAGAATGTGGGATCTCCAATAACTGATTGTCTTGTAATAGATGTTTAAAGGTAAGATGAAGAAAAATGTTTATCCTAAGCACTGCAGTGTGCACTAAGCAGTTAGATATGAAAGTGGGTAACTAAGTGGAGAGCCACTATTTTTGAAAGCGCAAGATAGATTGGGGGGGGGGCACTTTTGTATTCTGATACTATGGAATACAGTGGGATGGCCAATAAATTTAAATACTTGAAGGGGAGTGATTTCACAAAATGATAATTTTGTGCTTACTCACATCAGCCATTGAAAGGAGAGAAGGAAGGAAAACAGTGTAAAGAAAACAAATCACAGTATACAAAACAGAAAAAGGCAATAAAGTAATAAAAAGTACAAGAAATCAAAAGCAGACTAACCTTTCCCTCACGACAAGCTGTGGCAGAGTCTGGGTGAGCTTTTTCCAGTAAAGCTTTGAAATGTTTATTTTACCCCTTAAATAGAAGGTTTAGTTTCTAGCTCCACCCCTTCAGTTCACAAATGATTAACCTTAACTGACCTGTTGTACCTTCTGTGTGACTCCTTAACTGACCTGTCCTGATTTCTGTCTGACTCACAAGAGACAAAGTCTACCAAAGCCAAATTTGAGGTAAGTTTGGCCTCTCACAAAGCATTTTTTTGCCATGTCCACAACCTCAAAGGCAATACACAATTGTGTGCAGAGCTCATTGTAAATGGTGTCACCTATACTGAGCCAGAAGATATAGCAAACCTCCTGGCTGATAAATTCAGCTCCAATTTTACCCCTCTCCCCCTCAACCTTCCTTCAGGAAATATCATCAAATATAATTCCCCCTACTATCACTAGGGAACAGGTCCTTAACGCTCTAAGACCAAGAACACTGCATCAATGGGCTCAGACGATATCTCAGGATGCCTTCTAAATAGCATGAAACATGACCTATCAGGGCCTCTGGAATTACTATTTAACTATAGCCTCCAAACAGGCTTCATGCCTCATGAATGGAGAAAGGCAATACTCATCCCTGTGCGCAAAGGTGGGCCATCTACAATCCCTAGAAACTACAGACTCATAAGTCTCACTAGTCTTATATGTAAAGCCATGAAAAGAATTATCATGGAAATGATCACTAGAGGTATAATAAACCTCCAGACTCTGGACCCAACCCAGTTTGGTTTCATCAAGGGCAGATCATGCCTACTCAACCTGGTGGACTTCTTTGAGAAGGTCACCAAAGCAATGGATGAGGTCAAAATCTTTCACACTGCTTACCTTGACCTGGCCAAGGCATTTGACACAATATCCCACTCGGGCATTGTTGACAAACTCAAGAGATTAGGTACAAACTTGTTTGTCACCTGGTGGACAGCCAAATGGCTCTCAGGATCTAGGAAGTTAGAAGTGGGGAGTCCACCTCTACAAAGAGGCCAGTCACAAGTGAAGTCTCTCAAGGATCAGTCTTTGGACCGCTCCTTTTTGGCATTTACTTCACAAAAATCAAGGCCATTGTCAGTGGTCTCTGGCTGACTAAATATGTAGATGATTGCAAATTAGGAGCTGCCATTGAATCTCACACTGACACAACTGTTCTTCAGGAGGGGCTGACACAGACAAACAACTGGTGTCAGAGCCATGGGCTAAAACTAAATGCCAAGAAATGCATAATAGTATCCTTTGGGAGGTCATCCATCCCTGGTAACTATCATATTGACAACACACCCCTTAGAGTTGATCCAGTAGTCAGAGACCTAGGGACACACATATATAGTAATCTAGCCTTTGACCATCATGTGTCTACAGGGGTGAAGAAATCATTTTATGTTGAGCAACTTATAAACAAAGGTATGGCATCTAAGTCCAAGGAAGTCATTGCTCCACTGTATTCAGCATTCATCAGACCTATCATTGAGTACAATGTCCCCTTTGGTATGTACCTAAGCAGGCATATCCAACATCCACAGAGGTTCCTCACTAAAATAATGCAGGGAGTAAGTAAAATGTCCTATACAGACTGCCTCAAGGCCCTATCCCTGTATTTAGTCTCCTACAGGCTTTTGAGGGGAGATCTATGCCTGGCATAAGGGCATTGTCAGACCCCACTCTGATGGACCTCCTGCATATCTACAAAACAAATAGCAGCAGAATTTCCCATTCTAAAGACTTAAACCTTGCCTGTGATATAAATAGGACCTGCTGGAGAGATAGGTGTGTATCTCAGAGACTACCCAATCTATGAACAGGCTCCCCATCCATGTGAAACAGAGTTCCTCCTTAACCCAGTTCAAGTGCAACTTGGACAATTGAATGGGAAACAGGAAATTCAGCCCTGGTTTGGCACCTGTGTCTCTAATGGAAACAGGTAACCTGTAAATGGTTCATCTCCCAGGCTCATGCTTACACTTATCAAGGGTATCAAAACTTGTCAGAGATTTGGGATGCATGGCTGGGTTTAAAAATGCCTTGTGGTCATTAGCCTAGTAAACAGCTATGAACTTCCATGCCTGGATATCCCATTATGCCCCAGATATCCTAACTATTACAGAGACATGGCTTAAACCTAGAATAAAAGACACAAAGCTACTACCTCCAAGTTATAATATCATTAGGGCAGGCTGGCCTCACAAAAAAGGAGGATGAGTAGCCGTACTTTACCCTAGCTCCTACAACCTCACATTCTATTTTAATTTCAACTTCAAATTTCATACAGTCAAAATACTCCTAACAGTATTAAAATTAAACAGCCATGTACTCTATATCCCGCCTGGTAATACCATACCCATAAATTAATACTTTCTCTCATGGGTATCTAGTTGTATAACATGAAAAAGTCATACTGGGAAATGTCAATACTGATTGGCAAAATGTAACCATAACCTGTTTGACCTAACCCAACTTATCACAGCACTTACAAGATATTAAAAGATAGTAATAAGGAAACAATTTCAGATTGGGCATTAGTCTAAGGCCCCAATAAACATATGATTACTGGAATTTGAACATCTCCCAGTATATACACACAGAATTACCACCTATCATACTAATATCCACCAACTTAAATTATCCAGAAGCCTTACTATATTCAACAGACTCTTTTATTTATACCCTAAAATCCTACAACTGTACCCCTAGATGATGCTGTCATGACTTTTAATAATATATTCTTAACCTAAATATTCTTGCTCCTCTGTGGAAAAAACATAATGCATACTATGGACAAAGCACAGGGAAAGATGTTCAACCATAAAACCCCTCATAACTTTTAACTTTATAGGGAACACGTAACCAAGTTAAAAAAAATTAAAAAACAAAACAAATAAACAAGGACAAGAGGCAATACTATAGACAACTACAACTTATTTACAAAAATGCCCTCCAAAAATTCTGGTCCTCATTACATATGCTACTTAACCTTGGCTCAGAAAACACCCTTTCCCTTCCCAAAACTGCCCCCCCCCCCCAGAAATTTAATACCTGTTTTACTGAAAGCATTGCTGCCCTCATCAATAACACTCCCGATACAATCTTGTAACATAACACCAACAACTTCCTCCAAACCCCCCTTAACATGAACACAGCACAGATTCTGCCTGGGCCATATGAACAACTACTGCAATATTATCCTTCATGAAAAATAGTAATAACTATAGGGGATCTGGCAAACTTGTCTCTTCCCTATTTTTAGATCTGTCTAAACCAATATTGTCTCTCACAGCAGACTCCTGCTACAAATGCTTCACTTTGGCTTACCACTTCCTTTTTTACACTGGTTTAAAAGCTATCCATCTGACAGACAGCAATCTATAAAATGGCAACATACCCTCTCTCCCCACCTGCCCATCACCACTAGTGTACTCCAAAGTTAAATTCATACCTCTCAACCTCTTAGAACAAGAAATCTGGAAAAAAAAGCCATAAATAATGGGGGGGGGGACAAAGACCCAAAAATAAGAACAATTTTTAAATATTGCTTTTACAAATGTAGAAAGTTGATAGAATAAGGTTTTGCTTTAGCATACATTTTCTGAAGAATATGAAGCCTAAAACTCACATGCCTGTTATTTTCTGTCTTCAGTCTTTAATGACTTGCCAGTAATTTGCCAGAAAACCACAAATTTATGAAAAATGTACCAAAAATATGAGGCAAAAATCTAGACATTCTGCGAAAATCTGTACAGTTGAGAGGTATGGTTAAATTCATGGTCCACTTCCCAGTGTTTTTATAACTTAACTTTACACTGCTTCCAGACAAGCATCACTCATGATAATTTAACACATCTTTTCCAAATGACACAAGAAGCCTTTACCTCAGCTGAAAACTGGTTTCATAATACCCAGCTATTGCTTAACAACCCAAAAAGCAAAACTACTATTCCTTTCCAAAGCTTAAATTAAAGACAAATCTATTTTTTAAATCTTCTCATTAAGCAGTACAAAGAAATAATGTTCCAAAAAACTCTTGGAGTTGTAATTGACAACAACTTAACATTTGAACTTCTTGTTCAAAAGAGTATTAAGAAAACCCACCAGAAACTTAGCATGCCGTATAGGCATACACATATTCTAACCAAACTCCAATAAAGCCATCTTTGCGACTACTTACATTCTTTTCTGTTCTATGGCACTCATATCCTTACCAACCTTCTGACATCAGTTAAATCTATACTTGAATCATGCTGTAACAAAGTTGCTGAATTTGCCACCAGTTAACAATATCATACTCACTGCTGCACAACCCTCAAATCTTCGAAGTGGCTTGAACTGGCCCACCACTTGGACTTCATACAACTAATTACCTCTCATAAAGTCATACATAGACCTGATGCCGGCTCTGCATTAAGCTCTGTTCTACCTACCTATCATTCAACAGAGCCCTTTATTCAGATGATAAACAATTTCTCACTTTCTATAAACCACAAAAATCAATTGGAACGAGCCTCTACTGTTGCTCAGTTGCCAAAATGGAATTATATTCTTTAGTCTGTTAGAGCTGTATCAGCTGCCTTTAAACGCCTTCTAAAAGACCAGTTATCAAACTCATGGCTCTCTTGTACAAATATAAAAAGTATTCTCTATTTGAAACTGTAAATATTACATTTTCTCTCTCGCTTTTTTTTTTAACAACATTATAAAACATTGTAAATGTATCCTGCTTTGATGTTTTGCTTATGATGTGTATGTGTTATATGTGTCATTCAACCATTTACTCTTTTCTGGAGCTTTTCTCCCTGGTCTCCTTTGAAAATGAGCTTTTTTTTGACACAGTCATACTTTCCTGGTAAACAAATGTCAATCGATAAATAAATAAATATGTACATACTTTTAGTTACTATGAGAGACTGCAAGCTTTGTTCCTCTGCTGCATTGTACTATGTGTTTTATAGATTCTTGATTTGTGCCCTTAGAGATCTTATAGTGCAGCTTTCACTAGAACAGAGATTTCAACCTATATCAACAAATAAAATACTGTAGATGGATAGGTTCATTAGCCAGTCTGCCCCCGATCTGGAATAGACTTTTGCTGTATGTCAAGCAATATGATGCACTGTGTTCCTTCAAACATAACCCGGAAAATTGGATGGGTACTCTTAAATTTACATCAGGACAAAGAGGCCTCACTCTCCTCAAAAAGAGAGGTAAAACCTGAGGATGATTGTTTAGCAAGGTGCCTTTGGTCATTAAACTGATTTGCATTGCATATCCTATGACCATACGACCCCTTAAAAGGAAGGGACATTATAAAAAGAAAAGGACAGTATGTATTACCAAACAAAAGATGTGAATTTTGGGGAAGTATTAGACCTTTATTACATTGAAAGAGAAGTTGTTTTGAGATTTTTTTATAGTGTTTTTTGTTATATGGTAAGGGTGCTCAAAAGCAGAGGAAATTACAAAATACAAATGCTAGACTTTGGAAATAGTTGCTAAACAGTATGGTTTATATGTACTGAGCCCCCATGATCAACTGTAGTATATACTGTGATAAAACAAGGATAGATATGGCAGTAAAGAGACAGAATAAGTGAATAATACCGTATATCAGAACAGAAATTCTGATCATAATGTACTAAAGATGGAAAATAGAGATGCAGTAGTTAAGAAAACAACCAAATCTAGAATATTTGTTACATACATAAACTCATAAAGAACTGTTGGCTTACACAAAGTAAGGAAAGATCATATTGGGCTTAGAGATTAATGCAGAACTAAACAGAATGGTTGCTGAATCTAAAGCAGAACATGTTGGGCAGGACTCATTAACAGCCAGCACGATAGCTTGCTATTTGGTATTCATTAAGCAGTTCTGTGTGACGTTTAGAGCTGTTAAACAAAGGGAAATTGCAGAATATGCTAATGAAAGCATAAAGATCTGAATTACACGCTAATTAACTAATCCAACATGGCGGAGCTATTCAGGAAGTTATAAAGCAATCATGTACACTCAGTATAGGCTTTCGTCTTGTACACCAAAACCCTTGGAAATAGAGTACCGTTACATTTTGGGAAAAAAACATGTTCGGAGTTGCTGCTGCTATTATTATGTTGTATGTGCAACAGGCTTTAACTCGGGGTGCTGCTGCTCCCAGACCTAAGACAAGAAGAAGAAGGATGTTTAGACCCTGTTTAACATATGAACTGCACGAAACAGAAATTGTTGACAGATACAGGATGGAAAGGGAAACACAGGAGGAAATGTGCAATGTCTGCCACCCACACATCAGGCCACAGGGAAATCGAGGAGGACCAATCTCAGTGGAAACAAAGGTATGTTTAACATTAAGTATACTAGCTACTGGTACTTTACAGAGACCTGCAGGGTATATATTAGGGGTGTCATGGACATCGGCCTCAAGAATATTACATCAGTTTTTAAATGCAATGCTACTACATTCAAGGAACCATATCTGTTTCCTGCAGACACTACAAGAGAGTGCAAGATCCATGCAGGAATTTTGTGCAATAGCACACTTCCCTGAAGTTTTTGGGCTATAGATTTGCACAGACATATAAAAAATAAAAGCCCCAGTGGAGGAACAGGGAAGGAGGTACATCAACAGAAAAGGTTTCCACTCTGTAAACTGTCAGATTCCTTGAAATTCCCAAGGGATCCAGGCAGTTTCCATGATTCACATGTGGCACACTTCTGAGCTGTACACCAGGAGTGACTTCCATCAAGGGGAATGCAGGTTGTACACTGGAGTTCTGGATCATGACATCCAGGAGAAACCCATGCAACCCAAATGAACAAAGATAAAATGAGGCCCATGCTGAAACTAGGAGTATCATAGAATGTGTGTTTGATTTGCTTAAATCAAGGTTCTAGTGTCTAGAGACATCATGAGGTGTGTTGCAGTATGACCTGGGTACCTGTGCTGAAATACTTATTGTCTGTGCCTTGTTACACAATATCATTCTCAGGAAACAATTTCAACAAGTACAGCAAGGGGCAAGACCACATTTTCAAGGACCACAAGCAGAGTCAGCAACAGCAGGTACAGATGAGGAGTCTGAGGGAGAACCACCAGCTGCAGATGGTGCTGGCAGTTGGAGGTGTGCACTGTATACCCTGGCTCTGGCCAAGAGGCAAAGGACAGCACACACAATCACTACCTAGTTTAAAGTCTTAGATCCAGCACACATACCCATTGGAAAACTGATGTCTGTCAGACATACCAACCTTTTCTTAACCATGTAATGGCTGTGTTCTGATAGCATCAGACTGGATTAACCCCAAGCACACAATTGTTAACTGCAGTAATGACCAGGGTAAGTGAGGAACCTATTAAAAAAAACTTTATGCAACTGATTACTTTCCTAAGTAAATACATATACGTCTCTAAGCAGAGCCTTTTGTCTGGTGTGGAAAGTTATGTCAGTAATATTTCCTCTGTAAGATCTTTGCAACAGAACAGGTACATGTTAGAAGCAATATTTTGCTTCAAGCATTTCAATTGACCACTGTGCATAAAACGCTGAACAGATCAATTATACCCTCCTTTGCATGACTATACCAAAAACAAGACTGAAGTACCTAATGCTTCAAATGCTGTTATGATAGTATTAACTGAAATATGATGCTTTACAATGATAGAGCAGTAGACTAGTCACAAATTAGTAGGAACAAGAAATCAACAACTTTAGCTGTTCAATACATATTTATAAATCCAGTCTTTTGAATAAATAAGCATCAGCTACCCACTGTGTGCACCAGACTTATATGCAGCCCTATGTCACAAAGATATGTGCAAAGGGCAGGGCACAGTCTGAAACAGTTACACAGGGTGGGGAGGGGATAGGAGGGCAAGGCTGTCATTGAGCAGTAAAGATTCTTTAAGGCAGCAGTATTAACATGGCAAAATGCATTATCATTGAACAATAAAGATTTATAGTGCCACAATACAAATATGAGATAATGCAATGTCATTTAGCAGTACTAACACTCTCTATCCCCTTGATCAATTCTAAACAGACAAACTATGAAGCACTCTATTATACTCTGCTCACAGGCCAGTGACTAATTACAGTCTTACTGCCGGCATGATGGGGCCCAAGTTGGAGCTCATATGGATCCCAGCTATTTGTAATCCACAAAGCATTTGGGGGGGGGGAACCACAATCTTATAAAAATATAAAATGATGGCCAGAGCGTCTCACCATTCCATCGAGAATAACCTAGTGACCAGGCACCGTGGTTCCTCTGATGAGCAAAGTAGAAAAATCACCTACCAGAACTCTGGTAATCATCTATGGCTTCTCTGTACTAGGCCCAAAGGAACTCCTTTTCTTGCTGAATCATAGCAGGCATGGAACTACTGGTTTCAGATTTCTCTCCTGATTTCACAAAATACCATCATCCAGGATTTCAGCAAGAAACAGACGCAACCTGCTACTTCACTTTCCTGTCCCAAAGCACTTGAAAAGAAAATCCAGTCATGCTACAAGGCTCTTTTTTCCCCTTCAGCTACATGTTTCAGTCTTCCCTCCTTCAGCTAGTGTTCCAGTCTCCTCTTTCACTTTCGAAAATGTCTTTTATATTCCTGAAAAGGAGCTCCGCCTTGTGGTGAAATTAAAAACTACAGTCAATTACTCCTACAATGAAATACAGTGGGAGCTACACTCTTCCCTTACTTGAAAATCTTGGGTCCCCCCAAGTCAAAGGTAGATTAGCAGAAAATATTTACAAGCACTAATGCACCATCAACTGAACAATATTTTTGCATTCAAAAGGTACATTCCACCAAGGGTAATCAGCCTTATGCTTAACTGGGGATGGGGTGTTACCACTGGAGTAGGAGGCATAGAGATTATTGGCGCAGACCCTCCAATGAGCTGTGATCACAGGTTCCTGTGTACTATGTCCCAAACTGTTATAGGTAAGTCTCTGTGGGGCCGAATCAGATTCTGCAGTTTTGGTTCAGAAGAGACAGCTAAAGAAATTTGCTTGGAAGGTTTGTCACTCACATCACATTCAATGTCTAGTTCTTTAGTAGGCATATTGTCTACTTCTAAGATATCCTCTTGTATAACTTCACTTTCATTTTCCATAATGGTATGACTGTCCTCAGCACTATTTTCTGAAGTTTGCATAGCAGGGCCTCCATCAGTATCAGGTTCTGCAAGAGGCACAGAAGCATTACTTAGCCTATTGCTAGGTCTGGGCTGCTCAAAATGACAAGGGATGGATTCTGGTGCATTTGCATTGAGATTACAGCCCATGGAGTCTTGAACATCCTCATAAAAAAAAAAAAAAAAATCACTGAAACCCCAGTCATTATCACTGTCCTCCTCTCCTTCAGCAGGAGGAAGCATAGGCTCTTGAATATTGGAGAGGATAGTTCCTCTCCACCTTAGCCTTCTCGATCACCTTGAGTTAGGCTTCCACTGAGCCATTCTGAGTTCCGGATTCATGAGTCTCACTGATTTTGCCAAAGGCATTAAGTTTTTTCAGTGCCAGGTTTTAATGGGTCCTTCTTTCTCCTCAGGGCAAATTTGGTAGACAGGGATATTAGGTAGCTGAAAACAAATTATGTAAATCTCAGATCCTCAGCAGTCAGTTAGTTTATGTTTTCTTTGTAGTCCCAAATTTTTCAAAAGAACTCTGTCCCCTGGCTGCAAGTCATGCATCTTTACTTTTTTGTCATAGTGAGCCTTATTTCACTGATGCCTTTGTCCTGTTGATTTTTCAGCAAGCTTATAAGCCTGTCTGAGGTTCTTCTGGAGTCTCTCCACATAACTGCCATGAGATCGCACTGGTGTACCATCAGCTGTGACTCTAAAAGTGATGTCAACAGGAAGAAGAGCTTCTCTTCCAAACATTAGGAAGGAAGGCGAGAATCCTGTAGAAACATTTTTAGTACTGTTGTAAGCATGCACCACTGTGGCTACATTTCTACTCCACTGACTCTTCTTCTCAGCAGATAGTGTCCCCAACATGTCTAGTAATGTACTGTTGAAAAGCTCAGGCTGAGGATCCCCTTGAGGATGATAAGGAGTGGTGCGGCTTTTTTGGACTCCCAACAGAGTGAGTAGTTCTTGGACAAACTTGCTCTCAAAATCATGTCCTTGATCAGAGTGTATCCTTTTTGGCAGGCATTAGTGTGCAAAGAACTTATCAACTAGTAGTTTTGCCACTGTAATAGCTTTCTGATCGCGAGTGGGAAATGCATGAGCGTACCTGGTATAGTGGCCTGTCACCAACAGCACACTATTGATCCCGCCTTCATCCGGTTCAATGCACAGAAAATCTATACATACCAGTTCCATGGGTCCGCTACTTTCCATTTGACCCACTGAGGCACCTCTGGTTGGCAGAGTCTTTCTATGAATGCAACAAAGACATGTACAACAATAATCCTCAACATCTTGCTTCATGCATGGCCAGTAGAACCTGTCTCGTACCAGACCCATAGTTCTGTCATAACCAAGATGACCATGTTCATCATGCAATTTCCAGAGTACTACTTCTATATACTTCTGAGGAAGCAACAATTGCCATTTTTCACTGCCGATTGTACTGGGAGATCACCTATACACTAGTCCATTCTGTATCTGGAGTCTGTCCCATTCTTTGGCCAAAAGTCTTGCCAGAGGATGAATATCCGTGTGAAGCATATTAACTTGTGTCTTTTCTAAAGCAGCTACCACTAGCTGACCTAAGGGGTCTTCTCTTTGATTTCTCCTGTGATCACTGTTACTCAAAGCTGGTAGCGATGAAGCCTGTAAAGTGACCAGATTACAGTAAGCTTGGGGTATGATTGCTGCAGGCAGACCCAACTTCTGGGCCCAACATTCAGTGTGTTGGTAGCAGGTTGCAATCTGACACATAGCTCTCACCCACTCATCGTCAGGGTGTAAATCTCCCTGAGGTCTTCTGAACAGGCCATCAGCATCTCCATTTTCGTGTCCTGGGTGATATTTCAAACTGAAATTATAGTTGCATAGAGCTGCCATCCATCTGTGGCCAGTAGCATCTAGCTTTGCAGTGGTCTGGATGTATGTCAGAGGATTGTTGTCAGTCTGCACTTCAAATTCAGCCCCCATAGAGATAGTCATGCAGCTTGTCCACTACCGCCCACTTTAAGGCAAGGAATTCCAACTTGTGTGCAGGATAGATTCTTTCTGTGGGGGATAAACTCCAACTGATAAAAGCCACAGGTCTCAGCTTTTTGTCATACTCCTGGTAAAGGACTCCTCCTAAGCCATCCCTGCTAGCATCCACATGTAAAGTGTATGGCTTTGTTGAGTCAGCATATGCCAGCATAAGGGCATGTGTGAGACAATACTTAAGCTGTTCAAACGACTCTTTGTACTCAGGAGCCCAACGACTCTCGATGAGTTCTTTAGAACCTCTCGGTCCCTTAGGCTGTTTTACAAGGCTATCTTCATCTGTTTTCTCATCATTACGGAGCAAATAGTTGAGGGATCTTGCTATCTTTGAAAGTCCTTCCACAAACCTTCTATAGTAACTGCAGAACCCCAGGCAATATTGCAGCTCTGTGATGGTTTTGGGTCTGAGCCAAGATGTCACCACTACAACTTTGCTGGGATCTGGGGATATTCCATTTGCAGACACTACATGTCCCACATAGGTCACTGAAGGTTGGAAGAACTTGCATTTGTCCAATGACAACTTCAGGCCTTCCTTCTCAATCCTGTCCGATACCTTCATCAGTCTTTCTTCATGCTCCTCTAGGGTCCTCCCAAAGACAATAATGTCATCCAGGTAGACTAAGACTTCCAGGAGATGCATATCTCCAACTGTTCTTTCCATGATTCTCTGGAAAGTTGCCGGCGCATTTGATAAACCTTGAGGTAAGCAATCAAACTCAAAAAATCCCAAAGGGGTGATGAAAGTAGTCTTCTCTTTATCTTCTGGGTGCATAGGGATTTGATAGCATCCACTCCTTACATCTAGCACATTGAACCACATACTGCCCACCAGACTATTTAAAGCATCTTCAATCCAGGGAGTTGTGTACTGGTCTGGAATGGTTCCCTGATTCAGAGTACGATAGTCAACACACATGTGAATTGACCCATTCTTTTTCCTGACAACAACAATGGGAGAGGCATATGGACTTCTTGACTCTCAAATTATCCCTGCAGCTTTTAGTTCTTCCAAATGTTTTCTTAAGTCCTCCAGGTCTCCTAGGGCAACTCTTCTGGAATGTTCCCTGAAAGGCCAGTCATCTTTTACTCTTATTCGGTGTTCTGCACATTTTGCACAGCCCACATCTAGTTCACTAGTAGAAAAACAATTTTTCTTTTTCATTAGTAGCTCTTTAACTCTGGTTAGCCGCTCAGGGGGCAAGAGAGCCCCTCCTATATCAATATCTTCAAGCTTTAACTCATTGGCCCTGCTCTCATTCCTTGTCAACACAGTAGCAGGTAAGGGAGCGGCAGCATAAACACTTCTCAAATGCACTTGTGAATGCAGGACAATGGGAGTACTTCCTTTATTTTTCAACCCCACAGACAAACTGCCATAAGGATGCTTTAACTTGTCCACAGGCCAAACATCTGGGACTAGTTCCAGCCCCGGTGGCAAGTCAGTTTCTGGATCCATTTCCATCATGAGATGAGAGGAAACTGTTTGTCCACAAATCCTCACTTTGGCTCTCAAGCAGATGACCTGACCAGGATGAATTATATGCTCTTTCCCAGACAGGGTCCACACATGACCAATTTCATCTTTCTTACCATCCTTCTCCCTTTGAAGGGCACAGAAACTGGTCTCAGGAGAGGATGTAGTGCTGGGTGTTCCTGGGTCAACTGAGGCATTAGCATTCTTCTGACAAGGTCAGTATTTGTCCCCACTAAAATAGATGCTGAATCCTTTCCTTTTGGCCTGGGGCACACAACAGTGAGTGTTTCAAAAACTTCTGTTGACCCAACAACTGAAGTCTAAAATTCTAACTTGAGTGAGACATAATCATCATAAGGGAACTTTGTGTCACTTAGCCCCCAGATCTCCAAATCTTCTAACTTTTCAAGTAGCAAATGCTTTAAGTATTTTTGGTAGAAGTCTCTGTACAGAATGGTGATTTGTGCACCAGTATCCAACAGTGCTTTACTATACACTCCTTCTATTTTTACTGACATGACAGGGGACGGTCCCAGTAGGCCATCGGGTAGTTTCTGCTTCCAGTGTTGTTTAGCTGTATGGCAGTCAGCATGTGGTTGCGGTACCACTGGTTGACCTCGCCATTCTAACGGATAAGACTTCTGCTTAGTAATGCTTTGTGGTCTCAGATGCTGAGATTTTAGCTGAGATGGCTTTCCAATTTGGTTGTTCACCTCAGGTGAGCTTGAAGTGTGCATAGTAGGTAGTTTTTCTCACCTTTTACAAGGGTTAGTGTGGAAAGGAGATCCAGGATGCTGTCTCTTGATGTTAGATTGTATGGAGCTCTTTATAATTGGGCACTCAGCTGACTCCTTCACTGAGGCCCTTTGAAGATTCCCTGCATTGCACTAGCCAATAATAGTTCATTCACTCTTTTCAAATTCTCTGCATTAATACACTGTTGCTTTATATGCCCTGCATCCCCACAGCAAAAACAAAATCCAGTAGGAACTCTGAGCATTGGCTGATTCGGTTCTTCCCTGAGTCCTTTCGTGGAGTTTCTAGCTGATGTATTCCTCCCTTCAGCTAAAGTTACCATGGCTTTCTACAATTCTGCAACTGTCTTGGTGATGTGAGCTATGGCGTCAGTCAGGGATGACACCTGCATCTGCAACTGTGACACCTCTACATTACAGACACTCTGGGCCATAACTCCTGTTTGAATAGTGAGCATGGCTATAGGCTCCTGCTGGTCTTCACTCACTGTTTCAGTTACTGTTGAACACTGAGATTTGGCTTCCAACAGTGCTTCCTCTTCCCTCACCTCTTTAACCAACTGAGAATAGTCTCTTCCCTATTTCTCATCCTCATTTTCCACACAATGGCGTCCATAGCTTGAGCTCCCTGGCAAATGTGTCTGAGCCGTACTTGGTCAGCTACTTTTGGATCCACCCCCTTCTTTAGGATGATCTGGTGGAGCATTTTATCTAATTGCTTAATGTATCAGATAGTTTCTCACAAACTTCTTGGTATATATGTTCAAACTGATACAGTAGGTCAGCAGCCCTCTGGGTCCTTCCAAACACATCCTGCAGTACTCCTAAATAGTCCTTGGCCATGCAATCTTGCTTACCCATCCTTAGGTTGCATATGGTATCCGCAGCTAATCCCTTTAGACTTTCATCTATCCGCTGCTTCTTCTGAGATTCTGGGATATCCCACTCCTCTAGGGCTTGTGAAGCCTGTTTCATCCAGAATTCAAAATCTTCCTCTCCCTGAGGTATGGGTTGTTTGCCATAAAAGAAACAATTTGCAGTAGCCAAACCCAGTGAATGACTGTG
The DNA here is from genome assembly GCF_019279795.1 of Protopterus annectens. NCBI lineage: Eukaryota > Metazoa > Chordata > Ceratodontiformes > Protopteridae > Protopterus > Protopterus annectens. The sequence continues at coordinate 230,035,703 of NC_056735.1, read as the reverse complement.
TAGGCTTTAAGCATTTTTCTACAATACTTCCTAAAGCATTCAAAACTTCAGGCCCTATAGTATTTATGGGCAGTGAAGCTGCAGCTTCTGATCTAAGGTTCTGATCTACTTGGATAGCATCCACAGGTATTTTCTCTGTTGCTGAGGTAGTGCATTTCTCAGGGATTACTACACGGACTGTACTCTCACCTGAAATTTGTACACTCGAAGGTATGTGCTCATACACTAAAAGACTTTTCCATTCTAATAAGGCCAATGTGCTCTGCTCGGTAGGGTCCATATTGCTGTCTAATAAAAATCCATGCCCTACAACTAGTAAGGATCCAGTGATTTGATGTATTTGCATATCAGTCCATGTGACCCCTACCAACACCAGAACTAAGCAATACTCTGACTGAACATTGTGCTGTTTGCACCACTTAGTGGCTACTTCTGGGTTCATGTTTCTGCTGGATTTGCTTTCCACATGTAGAGGGGAATAGGGTGGAGTCCAAGGCAGGACAGGCAATCCTGAATGAGCCCTGAAATGTAGCACACCCACAGGGGTGAAGAGATATGGGTTCCTTCCTACCTAACTCTGGTGGCACCCCTGTTAGGCCCAACACACCAAGATGGCAAGAGTGACAGATTTTATTCTAGGTGACACATCTAGTTTAAAAAGGCAATAGCACAACCATAAACAAATTATTTCAACAGTTCACCAGTTAGCAATAAGGCAAGGTGAGATAATGCGTGCAATGAAAACATACATTCACCCTCTTCCCCAGACTTCAACAGAAAAAGGTCTTGACATTCAAACATGCACAAAGAAGGCAATATCAATGAGCAGTAAAGCTTTATAATGTAGCAATACAAACACGGGAAAGAAATGCAATGTCATTAAGCAATAAATGAGTTATAATGCAACAATACAGATATGAGAAAATGCAATGTCATTGAGCAGCAAAATTCTTGAAGGCAGCAGTACTAACATGAGCAAAATGCAATGTCATTGAACAATGAAGATTTATAATACAACTAAACAAATATGAGAAAATGCAATATCATTGAGCAGCAAAATTCTTGAAGGCAGCAGTACTTACACGAGCAAAATGCAATGTCATTGAACAATGAAGATTTATAATGCAACAATAGAAATATGAGAAAATGCAATGTCATTGAGCAGTAAAGATTCTTTAAGGCAGCAGTATTAACACAGCAAAATGCATTATCATTAAACAATAAAGATTTATAGTGCCACAAAACAAATATGAGAGAATGCAATGTCATTTAGCAGTACTAACACCCTCTACCCCCTTGATCAATTCTAAACAGACAAACTATGAAGCACTCTATTATACCCTGCTCACAGGCCAGTGACTAATTACAGTCTTACTGCCGGCATGATGGGGCCCAAGTTGGAGCCCATATTGGTCCCATTTATTTGTAATCCACAAAGCATTTGGGGGAGGAGCACAATCTTATAAAAATATAAAATGGTGGCCAGAGCCTGTCACCACTCCATCAAGAATATCCTAGTGACCAGGCACCGTGGTTCCTCTGATGAGCAAAGTAGAAAAATCACCTACCAGAACTCTGGTAATCATCTATGGCTTCTCTGTACTATGCCCAAAGGAACTCCTTTTCTTGCTAAATCATAGCAGCCGTGGAACTACTGGTTTCAGACTTCTCTCCTGATTTCACAAAATACCATCATCTAGGATTTCAGCAAGAAACAGACACAATCTGCTATTTCACTTTCCTGTCCCAGAGCACTGGAAAAAAAATCCAGTGATGCTGCAAGGCCCTTTTTTTCCCTTCTGCTACGTGTTTCAGTCTTCCCTCCTTCAGCTAGTGTTCCAGTCTCCTCTTTCACTTTTGAAAATGTCTTTTATATTCCTGAAAAAGAGCTCCACCTTGTGGTGAAATGAAAAACTGTAGTCTATTACTCCTACAATGAAATAAAGTGGGAGCTACACTTATAATTAAGGTATGGTAAAACTCATAGCAGATACTAAAGCTACAAAAACTTTGCTGTCATATAGACCTGAATTTACTTTATATACAGTATTAACAATAAACAAAAATGTGTGCTTACCATGTGCAGGTGGGCTGGCAGCCTGCATTCCAGAAGTGTCTGTATGAGAAGAATGGAAAGGAAAAAGTCTGCAAAGTATCACAATGCAAATAAAACAAGAAAAAGAGAACAGTCCCCTTCACAAGTACAGATTAAAAAGTTCTCATAAAAAAGTTAGTGAACACTTGGCTGCCCCTCCAACCCAAAGTAAACTCCAGTCTTCTTTATGAATGTAGTCTGACTCACACATTTATGGATGTTTTTATATATACATATATATATATATATATATATATGTGTGTGTGTGTGTGTGTGTGTGTGTGTGTGTATACATATTATCTGTATCTATATATATCTGAGATATATGCATATAAAGATATAAAAATGGCAATTTTTGCTTCTTGCATACCTGGCAGGTCATCTTGTGACACTCTTGGCCTTTTGTCCACATCTGCACCCATATCAAGGATTCTTGTGGGACTCTCTGATGAGCTATCCTGATCTCTGAGAGTGGACAGAACTCAAGAAAATAAGGTCAGGACAGTGATAAAGTTGAAACTGTAGCCAGTTGCACAAATCCAATAAATACAACTCCAGACAAATGCCAGATACTTTAATAAAACAACAAAGCTTTCGGTTTACAAATCCTTCTTCAGTGTTAGAATACCTATACTGAATTCTAAAACCTTAAATAGTAAATTATACAGTCACATGATAACAGCCAGCCTATAAACACAAAAATATACAATAATCATTTAATTTCTTTAAAATTGTTTCTATGTATAAAAGTATATATTAAATATACATAATAAAATTCATAAAACCATTCATTTTCTTATTTCTTTCTGCTTTTTAACTAATATTGGTTTAATAGTCAGTGCATTATTTAGTCCTGGTTTCATATCAGCTCTCAGAAAATGAACTGTGTGAAAATTTGCATTGTTCCGGTGTAGCACATCACTATCAATTGATGCTAAATAGGTTGCAGCAATTAGATACTAAACTAGAATCTACAAAAAAACAAAAGTTATTGAGAGACATTAATGATTATAAAATGGGGCACATCTTCTTTTGGCCAAAAACAATAAGAGTTAATGCAGCCACTAACAATCAGAAAGGGGAAATGTGCTGCTTAGATCAAATAATGCTAGATAACACTCTGGCAACAGGTGTAGCTAGCAGAGACACTATGAATATTCATCAGGTGACGAGCTTGCGAATGACGCAAAATCAGGAAGGACAGATCTTTAAGGTAACAACGCGAGAACGAGAAGGTGAAAGATCTGTCTCAGGAGAGCAGAGGTGAGAGTGTACAGTGAAAGATGGAGGTAAAGGAGCATCAAAATGCTCCTACATCACAGCATGTGATAGACAATTCACATATATCATCGAAAGAAATGATGGATAAAACGGCAACTAAGAAGATGGATTTTTTAAAAACACCATTTCAGCTGGAAGTAGCTGAGAAAATAAGTTTAAATTTATAAAAACCTATCAGGGAACATCCCATACAAGAGCAGCTGGGCAAGCATGTGAGCAACATGGTGAAACGAAAGAACAGCAGCCCGTTTGCTCAGAACAAAACAGCAAGATGCTAACTAGGGCATCAACAGGTATTGTAAACCTTTCAAGTTTTGCCTTATCAACAGAACATGAGACACTGCTACAAAAGGGAATGAAGTTCATTCCTATCTACATGGATACTATTGTTGATGCTTTAACAGACTCAAAAATGTTTGCTAAAAGAATTAATTTGAAGTTAATATTTAAGCAAAGTCAGAGTAACAGTCTAAATGATGTATGTAAAAGGAAAAGTGTGTTTATACCAACTAGTTATCCTGTAGTTACAGCATTTCATGATATTTGTGAAAATGAACTAAGGCAATTGTATGCTTAAAAAATTGGAAAAAAAAATACTATAACTTGACAAACCAGGAGAGTAGAGGTTTACAGCAATTAATGATGAATGATGAAATAGTGATTAAGCAGGCTGATAAAGGGGGAGCAATAGTTAGTAATGGATAAAGATGATTATGTGAATGCTATGTATACATTCCTGTAAGATGAAAACACTTTTAAAAAGATTACTTTTCAAGAGATAAAGGTGTGTATTAGTGAGTATAAATGGCCATTTATGATATGCAATTTAATAATGGTCTATCAATAGAATTGTTTAATTTTTTCACTGTATCATGTCCAAAAATACAGATTATATATGGTATACTGAAACTGCACAAATCATTAGCACACCCCCCAGTGAGACCAATAGTATCAGGAAGGGGGTGGATTACAGAACCAATATCGGTATACCTTCAGGAAAGTTTAAGTAAATATCTACCTTTATGTGCTAGTTATTTGAAAGATACTAATGACTTTTTACAGAAATTAAAGAACTGGCATATATCTGAAAGTAATGTAAACTACATCTTTGCTACACTAGATGTAGATTCCCTCTTTACGGTTATACCCAATGAATATGGGATAGAGGCAATCCGTAGTTTCCTGAATGAGGAAACAGACATACAAGCAGGAGAGATAGAGAATATATGCCATCTATTAGATATAATTTGACAAAGAATGTGTTTCTGTTTGATGAGGAACCATATTTACAGATAGCAGGTGTAGCCATGGGTACAGCAGTGGCTAACACCTATGCTAATTTAGTATTGCATCAGTGGGAGAAGAATATGATGTTTGGTACAAGAAATGAGGGGAAAGAGAATATACTATATTATGGTAGATATGTAGATGATTGATTTTTGGTGTGGAAAGGGAGTAAAGATACTTTGAGAAGTTTTGTACACTATTTAGCGAATACTACAACCTTTTTCCGGTTTAAAATAGTTTGCTCCCCAAAAAAGATAGCTTTCTTAGATGTGATTATAGAAAGGAAGGGTGAAAATATTGAGACCAGTGTACATAAAAAAGAAGTACAAGTTAGTAGATATGTACATAAGAACAGTATGCATCCACCGCATATATTCAAAGGAATAGTAAAATCCCAAATGTTAAGGGTGAGTAGGCTGAAAACTGATGATGGGGTATGTGAAGAACAATTAAATGATATGGCTATTGAAATTTTAGAAAAGGGTTACCCATATAGAATGGTCAACCAGTATGTGAAAGAAACTTTAGAAGCTAGAAAAGTTAATAATATGGTGGCATTTAATATTAGGGAACAAAGTGCCACAATGAATATACATAAAGCAGAAGTAGTAAGATACTTAACCACTTATAATTTAAGAACTGAGCAGGTGAAGAAGGTAATAGAAAAGAATTGGGCCATTTTGATGGCTATGCCTGAAATATGCTAGATATTCGAAAATAGGCCTTTCTTTGCATATAAAAATGTTCAAAATCTGGAACTCAAATTATGCTATAAAGACTTTCCAAAACAGAACAATGGAAGGCAAAATAGTTTTAAAATGGGTACCTACCCCTGTATAAATTGTACTTGTTGTGATGATATTTTTAAAAATGACACTACTTCATTTCTTCATCCAATAACTAAAGAAAATTTTGTATTTAAATGTACGGCAACATGTAATACAGAAAATATTGTTTACGTTGGAACCTGTACAGTGTGCACATGTTTTTATGTTGCTAAAAGCAGCAGGAAACTTAAAGATCGTATTATAGAGCATAAGTCAAATATACGTAGGAGAATGGAAAATAATGCCTTAAGTAAGCATGTAATGGAAAATGGAAGTGCCCATAGCTTTAAATTTAGAGTAATAGACATAGTACATGAGCAGATTAGGGGTGGGGACCTAAACAATGTTCTAGAGAATAGAGAATATACCTGGATAATTAGATTGAGAGCTGATATGAAACCAGGACTAAATAATGCACTGACTATTAAACCAATATTAGTTAAAAAGCAGAAAGAAATAAGATAATGAATGGTTAATCAATTTTATTACATATATTTAATATATACTTTTATACATAGAAACAATTTTAAAGTAATTAAATGATTATTGCATATTTTTGTGTTTATAGGCTGGTTGTTATCATGTGACTGTTTAATTGACTATTTAAGGTTTTAGAATTCAGTATAGGTATTCTAACACGGAAGAAGGATTTGTAATCCGAAAGCTTTGTTGTTTTATTAAAGTATCTGGCATTTGTCTGGAGTTGTATTTCTTGGAGTGGACAGAACACCTCAGTTTCAGTTAGTGGTTGTTCGGTAGCAGGATAACCTCCAAAGCCACCTGCCCTTGGTCAATTGCAGCAGTACTATGGCAAGCAGAGAGAGGTTATCATGTCAGTTGCCCTGTGTTTTATCTGAGAGTAGGATTTGCCATGGCCTCCAACTGCATAAAGCTCATTGACCACCTGCTGCCATAGCCTGTCTTGGACAGATAGGTCACCTCTTCGTCTTCCTACCAGGAAAAGGTCCACGGTGATGTAAAGCTTGGATAATGACTTCATATTTTTGCATCACTATAAGGTGGCTTACTGGGTACAGATGTCTTCTTGGGTGCTGTATCCCTGTATGAGAAGAAACAGAAAACAGACACACAAAATTACTTGTATAATGAACATACAGGATGGATGTCAGCTGAATTCTGAGTAAATGTGTGCAACCAACATATGCACAATTTCTGCATATTAAGACTATACCATCCCCTAAGGCCATCTTTCATATCTATGACTTCATTGCTACACAAAAATGTAGCTATGCATACTGTTTGTAATGTAACAATTACAATTTTCTATACATTACATAAAGGAAACTTTGCTTCTTTAGACAGTTTATGGCCACTAATTTGCACATTAATGCTTAGAATAACTGTCATGTGTTGAAAGATAGCCACTGAATGTTTTTAGGGGGGAAGTGATGCAAACATTTGTTAAGTGGGGAGGGGAGAGAATATTTCCATTATTAAAATGGCAGTTTTTTTGTGGCATCAATAAGAGCACACAGTTATAATATTATATTGTCTGTGTACACCCCTTGTTCAACACACTGATGAGATCAGTGTTTTCCAAGTGAACTGAAGCTATTTGAATGTCAGACATCTCCTGTGATGCCTACATGTCTGACACTATTCTTAATAGCATTCAAATAGCTAAGGAGGATGTTCGACTACAACAGTGCTTAACTTCTGCAAGTGTGACCGCCATGAAGTTATAATTGTTTCACACAAATATGTACTAGCAACTTTTACAAGCCCTGATTGGCTGTAGAACTAATTTTACCAGCTAAATCTCCCTGTCAACAAACTGCTGATGTCACCCCTTCATAGATGATATATGTCTATGTGTTGTATAGATGTAAGTGGATAGGTAAGTGGTTCAGTTTTATCACTGCTTCAATCCTGTGACAGTTATTATTGTCCTATGTCATTGCCCACCTCCCAACCACCTTTATGTATCCTTCTAATTATGAGATAGAATTAATTACAGTAGTACTGTGTGACACTAGCAAATCCTAGTATCAACAGAGAAAATAACATTTTATCCACACAATGGCTACATACTGCTAACATACCTGCAATATGTTGCATATGGAGTGCGCATTCTTCTGTGTTGTGTGACTTTGTGCTTTGTACATTGTGTAACTACATATATAGGATGCTGGAGTCCAGCTGTGATTGTGTTCTTCACCCTCATACTTTATACTATTCTGCAAAGACATGTGTGATGTGTAGCTGTGCACTTCAATCACTTTTTAGCATAAACTTCCAGCTTATAAACAGTGGTGATGTCATCCATTTAACTGCACATTGCTTCAGTTGTACCTCAACATGGTCGTTGGTTGTGTGGTGCTTGTGATGATCTTTAGCTTATGATTTTGGCTAGTTATTTGAAATCCATCCATTACTGCTCAAAATATCTTGTGTCACTATTATTGTGACTGTACATGTCACGAACACTGTTGTCATGCAAATTGGCTTAGTACACATATAGATGTTGATCCCTCTTACTCTTAAAAACAATGACAATTTGTCATATAGCAAGGCTTTTATTCAGAGAAATATGACATTTACTTCCATGTTACTTATATAACATATGTAGAAAGTGTTATCCTCTGGCATAGGAAAATTAGACAACATGCTGGCTGTTGTTGACATACCACAGCAATCACAAGCACACATATCCCTTATGGAAAGAACATGATGTAATGCATAACCACATATGTCACACTTGTGGTGACATTTCTACCGTGGTGCATCTATCCCAGGAAATATCCATGTATTATCTAGTGCCAGGTGCTCATGTGTTCAACATCCAAATTCATTGCCTGTTAGCATTGTTGGGCCTTATACTGTAATGTATGACTGACGTACCACAGTGAAAAATGTGTCCATTGACATTGTGACAGGCCTCCATAATCCCTTTCATTGCAGAGATTGTTTACCACACATACTGATGATGTAATGATTTAGCACAGGTGGATTGTCATACTGGTTGTACGACTTCCACTGTGGTGCTTGTGGTTTTTCCAGATGTCATTAGTCAGTTGAGTTGCATTGCTTGCTGTTCAGTTCCTGACAGGGGCAACATTATATGAATGTATTGCCGTTACATAAACAACATTGTATCTTGTTATTGTTATCCATTATTATGTTGGATAATGATATATCATCACAGGTTGTGATTGCATGGCATTGACATGTTTATTCTGCGCATGGTGTGCTGTGAGTGCTCCTGTGACACATGCATTGAGTATTGGCATTTATAGCATACTTACACTGATATACTGGTGTTCACCTCTGGGACAGGGTGTGTCCTACATGACGGAAACAGCTTTCTTGTCAAAGAATCAGTCATATTGTAATGCTCAGTGTTATGTGGGCAGTAAAATATGTAGCTGATTTTTGGCATTCTGACTAAATCTGATTGTTCAAATAAAATCCATACCTCCTATGTTGACACACACATTTAGTTCAGTTATTTACGACAGCCTCTGTTGCTATCTGATGTGGCACATGCAGTCAATATGGGAATCTGGAGAGCACCTTGTATAATAGAGAGGGATTTTAATCTGGTAACGAGGGATTTTAATCTGGTAACATCTGCCTGTCAGACAAATGTGTTAGAATACAATGGCTTACACACACTCACAGGCCAGCTTTTTTATGCATTTTATACCACATAGGTCGTCAGTACACCTTATATGGTATGATAGTGCTATACACCCTTTGGGGGTGCTCTTCCTTATGTAACTGATATGCGTATGCCTGTGTCACCCATGATTCCTACACATCTCTCCAATATCTGTTTGAGCATGTGTTCTGGAAGGACATGATGCAGATTTTTCTTAGGCTATTCCTTGATCATATGCATTACCTATTCACAGTGGCGGCTGGTGACTTCAAATCAAAGGGGGGCGGCAGGAGACAGTTGAATGGGTGGAGCCAATGGGAAGGGGTGTGAGCAACTAGAAAGGGGGTGGGGCTATGTTCAATACCACAACAACTGGAACTTTAAATACGCTGCCCTGGGTGCCAAATCATCATTATGAGAGTCCAATCATGACAAAATGAAGTGAAGAAGAAAAAAAAATATTTCATTGCATTGGCCACATGACAGCTTACTTAATATCTAAATGAAAACAAAAATGTTGTGAGGCATGAAAAAATAAATTACTTTTTAAATACACTACTGGAATGCCAGTCAAAATCAAGTATAAAAAAACAAGCAGCACTTAACTCAAACCACTTCTCCTTGCACTGCAGTTCTAATTATAATTTACATTCAGTTTTATAAAAGTACCAAGTAATATGCTGAAAGTAGCAATCTCTGTGATACCACCACTTGTAAAAATGTTTGTAATCCAAAAAAGACCTGCTGCCTGACAACAACTATCTACTTGTTTCATGGGGAAAACATGATCAAAGTAAAAAATGAGCAGCAAACAAGAAACAGGCTCAAGATAAATTACTTAAAGGATTACTGCACAGGTTATGGACCACACATGATAGATTGGCATTCTGTTTAGTTTATGGGCAAAGCTTGCAAAGATGACTGCAAGTCTCCAACAAATGTAATGAGCTTCTGAAAATACTGTAATCCTGTCCTTTATTACAAATACTATCATGTGCATTTCAGTACCGAAGGGTTATACGTTATCTAGTTATGTAAATATTCTCTGCATGGCAACAACAAAAAGGCTTTCAATGTTGGTAATTCTTTAACAGTATGCTTATTATAACGTACTTGCATCTTACAATCTCAGATAAACGTACCTGATAGTCATTAAAGCATTGCTACTTAAACACAGAGCAACAGGCACTGCAACAACATGCATTTTCTGAATAATAAAAAGCATAAATTAACAGTATAAGAATATGACAGAAAACCATAACATTTTGCAAAATCAAGGACAGATGAAAAGCCACAGTAGTACTTGTGTCTACCTTGGATGGGGGGGGGGTACTCTGCACACTTACACTGCATAACTGCTACTTGCCTAGATTGGACACATCCAGAGTCACTACATGGGGGAGTGGGGTGCAACAAGTATGTCACAATTTGAAATGCCTCTGGCTGATAGTGATTTCCCTGACACATTTGTTATACCCCTCAACCTCAGAGCAAGAAATCTGGACAAAGCCATAAATAGAAGTGGGCCAAAGGCCCAAAAATAAGGACAATTTATAAATATTGCTCTTATAAACTTAGAAAGGTAATAGAATAGTAGGTCTTGCATTAGTATGAATTTTCTGAAGGATATGAAATCTGAAACTCAAATGTCTGTTATTATTTTCTAACTTCAGTCATTAATGATTTGCCACTAATTTGCCAGAAAACCACAGTTTTATGAAAACTGGACCAAAAATGTGATGAAAAAATATAAAATAGCCACACAATACAGCTGGGAACCTGTCAAAGAAAGGACACATTTTCTAATATTAGTACTGTTAAGTTGAGCAGCTGACAAAATAAGAGAATCTACATACATTTCTGAAATAAAAATAATCTATAGCTCCGATCATTACAATTATTTATTAATTGTAAACCCTCCACACTTTCTTCTAAAAGTGCCATTTTGCAGAGGGATTATTAGGGAGAGAGCAACATTGTGAGCCAAAGTCGGGGACAGTTGAGAGGTTTGGATATACCTAATTCTGTAAACTGATTTATTTACACATACCTCTCAACCTCTTAATGCAGGAAATCTGAACAAGGCTAAATATATTGGGGGAACATACAGACAGTACTAAAAAATTGCTCTTGTATAAACTTAGACCATTGACAGAATAACAGGTCTTGCTTTAGCATGCATTTTTCCTGAAGGGTATGAAGTCTGAAACTCAATGTCTGTCATTATTTAGTGACTTCATTCCTAAATTATTTGCCAGAAAACTACAACTTTTATGAGGAACAAGCCAAAAATAAGAAGCAAAAATCTATTCATTCCATGAAAATCTGGACAGTGGAGAGGTATAGTTCAGCCAGGGCTGTCTTTGAGTTTCCTCCCCTCCCCCCCCTCACAAAATCATGGTCGAATTGGGCCTGCAGCCATTCCAATGTCCCAGTACTTGGCTATTTTATCCCATTTACCATAAACACTGTAATGTGCATACTGCTTTACTTCTACGATGATTTGGATTTCATTTAAAAGTTTTATTTTACATTTTACAAGCACAAACACTGATAAACATCTGCTAAACAAAGCAATGCAGTTTCATAGGTTCATAGGTGTGTACTAGGACAATGGCCCTGGAGCCTTTACAAGTCTAGTCCATAGAAGTGCCCTGGCAACATGCCGCCATTAGTTCCCAGTGCCTCTATCAAGTAGATCCACTGGAGTGATCCCTAGGGTAAACATTCTATTTCCCATCCACTCATCAAGATTTCTCTTGAAAAGGGCAAGTGAGGTGTTGTGCTTGATATGTATGGGAAGTCTATTTCAGAGCATGGGCAGTCTCTGGGTTATGAACCTGTCCCTCCAGCATGTTCTGTTGATTGTGGTAATGAGGTTGAGGTCCCTGGAGCATGTTGTGTGGAGGGATTACTATTTCTTTAGGTGTAACATTTCTAACAGGGCTGGAAATAGACTTAGCATTAAAACTTTTCTGCCCTTGAAACTCAGATTCATTGAAACAGCCTTGAAACCCACGTTCAAAGAAAATACATCTGGCCATTGGTAGATAAAGATTAACTTTGGGCTGTTTTCAAATCATAGGCCCCTTGCACACGAAACATACATGTGTTCTTTGATACACCTTCCTGATTGTATTAAATTATGTTCCTTGCATAATACAGTACAGCTGTTAGAGGGCGTTTTAAATTTATTGTTTTGAAGATTTTTCCAGTAAACAGTGAAACAAAATGCATGCACCAATAAGGACAAAACTGCCCAATTCAGAACATTTCCATCATAAAAGTCTACTCAAACTTCTACAATCCACCAGTATCAGTAAATATGCGCAATCACTGTAGAAGCAAAAGTCATCTAAATAATTCCACTTTAAGGAGATCTGTAACTAATGAAGAGGTTGCTGCTAGCAAACAACTTTATATTTCATTGTTTTATCTACAAATAAAGTGTCTACTGTGCTTGAGGAGTAAATTGCCCATGTTACATTAAAAAAAATGATAAGCTAGTAATATTGCCATAGGGAATGGATGGCAAACTGATAGGATGATAGTTACTAGGTATCTCCACCAAAGAGGACATTCTCAGGACTGCAGCACCCACCTCCTTTAAAAGTACAACATAGTACAGTATCAGCAATGCATCTACATACTGTGGGAGTAGACCCCACCACCACTTGCATCAAAAGTAAGAACACTACCTGTTGTGCTATTAAAAATGCAAGCAGACTTAGCATAAGCAGCACTAAATGTCTCTTCCTCTGAAGCTTTAGCTCCTTGTAAAATCCACTCGACACTCAACTGTATCTTTTAACCTTGCCACACATGAGCACACAGAATCTGGAAAAAGCCAATATTTGTTGGGGGGGGGGACAAAAGCCCAAAAACCAGGGACACATTTTAAACATTGCTTGTATAACCTTGGAAAATTGCTAGAATAAAATGCCGTACTACCACCATGCATTTCACTGCCAAGTCTGGAACCCAGGATACTGTGCACTACAGTCAGAGCAACATACCACTATGCCAAATCAGCTGTTTCATGAAAAACAGAAAGACTGAAATTTAAATGGCTATCATTCAGTGAATTCAGTTTTCATCATAGCTTTCAACATCTTAGCACAAAACACCTGGACAAAGCCAATAATGGAGGAATACAGCCCCCAAACATATTCAGTGAATTTAGTTCTCACCTTAGCTCTCAACCTCTTAGCACAAAAAAAAATGCACAAAACCAATAATGGGGGAATACAGCCCCCAAAATAGGGACAAGTTTCAAATATTGATCTTATAAACTTAGAAAATTGCTAGAATAAAATGTTTCATGTTACCATGTGCTTTCTGAAGAATATGAAGTCTGAAATTCAAATGTCTGTCATTATTTAGTGAATTCAAAATCCAGAAAAAACACAGATTTTATGAGGAACAGAACAAAAATATGAGGCAAAAATCTGAATGCTTTTCATAAGTGGTGGTGGGTAGGGAATTCAGGCTCTTGCTATCTGCACTCAAAGTTGAGGGTTTGAGCTTGAGTTACTCTCTCTAGCCACCAGTTATAGTTAACTGGGGCATTACACACACACACACACACACACACACACACACACACACACACACACACACACACACACACACACACACACACACTCTGAATTGCTCACTCCGATGGTTCATGGTTCAAGCCAGTTCCTAGACCCATCCTCAGTAACTAAGCCAGCTCCCAGTTCCCCATGCTGAGCTCAAATTCTGCAGCTCCTGTTTCTCGGCACTGGAATGCCACGAATGTGTGTGTTGCCTCCTCTAGATCATTCTGAGCATGCAGATCTTGCAGTCCGATCCCCTTCCAGTCTATGTGGTTATAACTGCATAGACTTCTGGGGCATCTGTCGACTGCTGCCTTCTTTCCAAATCTGGACTGGTTATACAGCAGTCCAGATTCAAGTTTCCGAGCAAGCATGCGTGGAGTTCCAGGATTTTTTTAAATTTTGGTTTACAGCGGGGGGGGGGGGGGCTACAGTCCTGCAGTCCAATATCACAAGCCGCCACTGCTTATTCATAAGATAAATATGCTCTGTATTTCATGCCATCCTCCAGACGTGTTTAATACTGCCATTGTTTCTTTCACAATATATGGCTTAAAGGCAGATGTGTGATTCCATAAATGTATCTAACTGTATGGAATGCAGGGAGACAGCAGAAGATATGATTGGTCCTCTGTTACAATACTTTCTATTGTGTTGCCACTGTTGAATTGTTGTTCTGTTACTGTCCCCTGTAATTGAATGTTAGCATGCCCAGTATTAGTATGTCAGACATGTTTGTAAATTGACAATAATGAAACTGTACTCCTGACATGTCATCCACTCAGTCTTGGCATTGGTCACTTATGTATATTGTTTTTTATTAGATTGCCATGTACTGTTTACATACACATAACACTTGCTTGTCTATTACATGCGTGTGGGCGATGAAACCTTTTCCTATTGGTGCCACTGTCATTTCTTTGCAACAACATGTCTATTTTTGAGTTACCTGATATTACAGCTATAAGGTCCTTTGGTTATTTGAGATGGATAATACATTGGTGCTGTCAGGTTATATTTGTCAATTCCCTGGATATGCATCCTTATATGCTATAACTGCATTCTGTGCATTCATACCAACTGAGACAATGTGGCAACAGAAACAGTTAAAATGATTTATTCAACATTAATCCACTTGAAATCCACTATACGAGTGATAAGCACTTTCATCTATGGTAAAAGACTTCAGCAGATAATTTAAAAGCAATCTTACCTGCATAAATGTGTTCTCTACTAGTCACGTGATCATAGGTTCAAAACTTTACACAAAATATAATATAATTAATACAATTTAAAAAATAATAAAGAGAAAATATCCTTAACATATTGGAGCCTTGCTCAGTACTATTTGCAGTGTTAACTGTGTCAATTGTATTACAGACTTGAAGGTTGTGATGCCCCCTGTTTTTTATGATATGTATGGTATTATGAACCATAATGCTGAAGAATAAAATGAACCATTTGATAGATCAGTAATAAAATAACGATGAAATAATAATGAAAAGAGAAAGACCGTGTGATCTACTTCTCATACACTTTCATTTTTAATAAACTGTTGATGGCAATTATGTCATTGAGGCCTGGTGGTACTGTGGCATTCAGATAAATTTGCCACCACAGCACCTGCTGTTCAAGAACAATGGCCCAAGGACTCCCTCTCAGATTGCATTCTACCTACTCTAGTATGGTGAACAAAAACCTGTGTTCAGTGTGATTATTTATATGTTTATATAGGGCATTGGTTGTTTTTTCTTTCTTTATATCATAAGTATGCTCCTAGATCTGCTGTTTTAATTTCTACTCAATTTTTCCAACATAAAATCCAGTGCATTGTTTACAAAGAGCAATATAAACCCCACCTTGGGTGTAGCAATTAAATCGCCCCCGACCTAAATCTTTTTGTTGCCCACGTGGATGATGTCACCATTGATAATATACTGGCACTGGCTACATGAGCCACATTTTGTCATGTTGCCTGTGTCTCTTTTATTACCATGGTTTATGTTGTCAAATATATTTTTAAAGCTAGTGCAACGTTTGTATACAATCCTGAGGCTTGGACCAAGTATTTCATACATCTCTTTGTCATTCAAAATAGGCTGTCAATTTTTGGTTAAGATATTGGAAATGTATTTGCTATCTGTGGAGAAGGTGGTGACAAAAGAATATCCAGTTTTTACAATATTATATTCTCTGTTATTCATATGTGTGCCACTCAATAAATTCCCTTGACTATTAGGTTGCACCATGTTGTGAATCCCTAGTGATGCAGGTCCTTCCATAATATTATTCATTCCCAATACAAGGACATATATAACTGTTTTTCTTGTATGCATTACTTCCCTCTTAATGGAATTTAATGTTTTTAAATATTTCACATAATGTATTACATTCATCAACAAATTCTTCAAATATGGATACCATTCTTGCTGGCCTTACCATCTGGCCTTTTACAACAGTTTGTTTTTGATGGTAAAGATGGCTACTGCTGAACTGTAAGAAGGTATTGGAATATGTTGGCTTTCTGTATATACATGATGGCAATATATTGTTTGTATGATCTTTCGATAATTTGACATCTATGTATGAGATAGTGTCCTGGCCAATAGTCTATGTGAAATTGAGGAATGAAGTGGCGCCATTGATGTAATTGATGAATTCATCAATACTATCTTGTGGACCTGACCATATGGCAAATATATCATCTAGCTACCATATATACATTCTATACTGGTAAATGGACTATTGAAAAGATATTTATACTCTCACGCTGCCATAATGATATTAGCGTATAAAGGTCCACAAGCTGTACCCATAGCAATACTGGTC